>NW_017305474.1:11038-13700 GCF_001594115.1 Trachymyrmex septentrionalis
ATTAGAGGAGAGAGCATTAAGACATGAAGTGCATTTCGTTTCACGCATGATGCATCATTTATTCTTGTTGTTCACCAAAACAAGGGTAAATGATACATCATACATATAGTGATCATATTTTCTTTAAAAAAATATAGGACAAATCTGAAAATTTTAGGACTTTCTTCCTACATGTTTTCAAACCAGTTTGACTGTCAAGGACCTGTGTATTATAGAATTTTATCGCACAAGTTAATAATCAAATTGAGATAATGCGCAGTTTTCTGATAGTTTGAAACTGATTCGACTGTATTAGAACAAACTCTCGATCTGAAATAATAAAAAGTTCGAAATAATAAAAAATGAAAACAACTTTAATTTGAATAAATTTAATTTTTAAAAACTTAAGAAATATAATTAACAAAAACAAATTGTATTTATATGTAAAATATTTTTCATAAAAATTTGCTTACTAATATAATATTATATATCGACATTGAAACGCTAGTTAGAAAAGAATTTCTTGTAATGTCAAAATAAAGGATAATATTGAAAAATAAAGGACAAAATTGAGTTTTGAAGAAATAAATCTAAAGGATCTATCTAAAATAAAGGATAGTTATCTAAAATAAAAGACTGTCCTTTACAATAAAGGATGTATGATCACCGTAATCATGCACATCATGCGTGAAACCACGGAGTAATAAGAAGACTAAACTCAAATGGTCGGTCACGAAAAAAGTGAGTTCGAAACACGATGTCGGCAAAGCGCTGCAGAAATTCGAGCACTTCTATCGGAGAAAACTGTCAACTTAGAGGATTTGATAAATATTTTTCCTCCTACTTTTCTGTAATTCTGTTCACATTTGTGTATTTTCATTTGTAGAATATATTCTGAGAAGGAAAGTTGTCGTTCAAAGCTCGTTTTTATTCTTTTTAATTTCAAAGAGTTTTTGACATCGGTAAGTTAAAAAACAATAATTTAATAATAATTTATGACTATGCATACACATATGTATTTACATACGTGTATGTACATACGTGTGACCTGAACATGACAGTCAATACTTTCAATTTTTCCTACAAGGTGTTATGACACTAAATCACATAGCGGCCCGATATCGCTATTTTTCCAGCGCATTATGTGTGACATATCTTTATATATTACCACACCAATATCTCATGCAACCTATGATACACTCAGTCATACGTTTGTGTCAATTTTCGTATAACAAGTTTGTCGCGATAAAGCGTCTAAGTCTAATTCTAAGAATTCGATGTTATTTGTTCGTGCAAATTACGTATTTGTGTATTAGTATTTCATAGATTGCAAAACTTTCGTATCAAGCAAATGTTATCACGACTTGACAGCTTGAGACGCCATGTTACACTAAGAAATAGTAAAAAATATATCAATTTCGAAATTTTTGGTCGTTCTCAGTCTCACACCTCATCTTCACCTCACGAACACGTATAAATGCGTATCCTTTAATCCTGAACAAGGATTTTCGAATATGTGAAAGAGAAAAAGACTATTTGTTATGCAAAAATTATATGATTTAGGGCCGGTTGTTTCACCTTTTGGTAAATTTTACCTGTTGGGTAAATAGCAAGATTATCCAATCACATGCGTGAATTACTAGATTTACCTCACAGATAAAATTTACCAAAGGTGGAACAATCGGCCCTTAGTCGGTAATATAATCGAGTTTAGAATCCCCTTAAGCGGATCCTCAAGCCTCCTGTTTTACCAATTAAATCATGTAATTTTTGCATAACAAATACTTTTTTCCTGTTTCACCGATTCGAAAATCCTTTTCCGGGATTAAAATATACGCATTAATACGTGTCTAAGAAGTGGAGTCTATGCCGAGAACGATCAAAAATTTCAAAATTAATATATTTTTTCTCATTTCTTAATGTAACATAGCGTCTCAGTTGTCAAGTCATAACAACATTTGCTTGATATGAAAGCTTTGCAACCTGTACGTACGAAATAGTGGTTCCCAGACACATAATTTACACGAACAATGTCGAGTTCTTAGAATTAGACTTAGACTCTTAGACGCTTTATCGACAAATTTATTATACGAAAATTGAAACGAATGTGTGACTGCGTGTATCATAGGTTGCATGAGATATTGATGTGATAGTATAAAGGCTGCGTTTTCCGTTTCATGCATGATGCACATGCTACATTATTTATCTTTGTTATTCATCGAATGTTAAACAAGGGTAAATGATGCGTCATGCGTGAAACGCAGCCAAAAACTTTTTAACATGATTGTGGACATCAAATTTAACCTCAGTATGTGATCCTGATTACGCTTCAGTCCCTGTTTACGTTACAGCCTTTCGTCCCTCATCATGAACGACCCTATAATTGGTGCATGCAGGTTGGTCGCATTATTCGCGATACACGCACTCAACTTGGTAATGTTGCGACTCGAACTGGATGAGAAAAAAGAAAACATTCAGAGAAAACTGGCGAATCTCGTCGAGCGTTATTTACAAGCATTAAAGCAAGATGACTGTAAAATTTATCATTATAAACATTTGCACAGCTTTCAAACATTTATAGGAAAATGAAATAAGTAAACAGTTATTAACTTAAATTTATTTAAAATTATTATTATAGATCGTTTAAATTGAAACTTTAACCAGTTTTTGGTATGATATAAAT
>NW_017305474.1:13800-29817 GCF_001594115.1 Trachymyrmex septentrionalis
TGTAAACAGTTATTAACTTAAATTTATTTAAAATTATTAGATCGTTTAAATTGAAACTTTAACCAGTTTTTGGTATGATATAAATAAACATATCTGTCACATAATAAATATTTACATAAAATTATTACACTTTGTATTATACACATAAAATTTATGCATAATGTGCATTTTAATAGTAAATTTTTCTAATGTTATAACTTATCAATCTTTTCATTAATGTGTTTCGTGGATCTTTAACTAGCATTTAAAAACGTGCAACATTTTATGTATACATATTCATCTAATTATCTAAATTTATGAATATGTATACGTATAAATTTATACATATGCAATATTTTTACTCCAATGACGAATTTATAAAACAGAATGAGAATCGCGATGCTTACCGATTCTTCTCACAAAACATACTCGTGGAAAAGATTATATGTTATGTCTTACGCACATAATAAACGGAACAGTAATACCAATATATCATACAAGGAAGAGGAAGAAAAAATCCTCTTTTACCCTTCGTGGTTGTCAGTATGGCTATAAAATGCACCCCTCAACTTCATGACGTGGATCGCTCTTTCCTTGGAAGTTGAACGCGCAAGCGCCTGACGTGACTATGTGTTCTCGACTTTCGGTCCTTTCAGTACTACCTGAGCTTCCGTGCTTTAACGATGCGGAAATCACCCTCTACTCAAAAATCAAATCCGGTAGCGACCGTTTACGATCACGAGAAATACGTGCAGATAAGTATCCAGCAGATCCGTTGGTTACTTAAGTCAATTGGCATTTGGCCCAATTCATTCAAATCCTCTTCTTCGATAAAGAAATATGTGCGCGTGCTAATAAACGCAATTTATCTCGGTATGGTGGCTTTTCTCTTCATTCCGTGTGTCTTCTACGTCGTGCTCGAAGTCGAAGATGTATATAACACCTTAAAGTTCACCGGACCGTTGTCATTTGGTCTGATGGTTACCATGAAGTACTGCTCGCTGGCCTTTCATGGGAGAGATATTCGTGTATGTATCGAGCACATCAAGACCGATTGGAGGAATACATGGTATCATGGTGATCGCGTGATTATGACTAGAAACGCGGAATTCGGCCGTCGTCTTATAATAATCAATGCGTTCATCGCGTACGGCGGTATCACGTTCTATCACATCGCAATGCCATTGAGCGTGGGTAAAATCACAGAGAGAAATAGTAATCTGACGTATCAGCCACTGGTGTATCCGGTCGCAAGGATGATCGTCGACACGCGTTACAGTCCAATTAATGAGATTTTCTTTTGGACTCAATTCGCATCGGGTGTCATTTCGCAAACTGTCGCGACCGCTGCCTGTAGTTTGACTGCCGCTTTGGCAGTACATGCTTACGGCCGTCTGGAAATTCTCATGCAGTGGATTTTACATTTAGTGGATGGGAGAGAAGATTTTTCTAATAACGTGAATGAGAGGCTAGCCATAATTGTGCGACAACATGTGCAAATTTTGTGGTAAGTTCGCTATTCAGGAAATTACAATTATTTTTTTCTACATATTGTTGCATATTCAAAATTTTCATTACATTTTCATTTTTAATTTCCTATAACATTTGAAGAATATCGTGTTAAACTATTAATCATCTCATGCTTTTCTTTTCGCTATAACTATCATTACGTATCATAGCAGCCTTTTTACACTCAGTCATCACGTCAATTGTAGAAAAGAATCCAAGACATACAAATAATAGTTTCGAGGTTTATAGATCACTTAATGGATCTGAAATAGATAATTTGATTTTAATTTTGTTATACGTGATCTCTATGTTTACGAATATTCCTTTAAATCTTGCAATCAATAGCATTGAAAAAAGATGGCATTTAATAACTTTAAAAACAAACATACTATTGAACGAAATTGTTGAAACTCTAAAATTTATTTTCACTTCGACCTTCTTTACGTTCAACGATAAAATTTATCAATAAATAAAATTGTAAATAAAATTTATTCGGCATCCATAGTAATACATAACAAACTCAATTACAATTTTTCACAAGATAATGACGATTCAATCTCGAACACTAAAAATAATAATGTCAAAAAACTTTTTGTGATACCATATATACCCAAAGTCTAACTCTGTCACTTCGTTTTTCAATAGGACAATGTTCACGATTGGACATAGTTAATTAAATAAATTAAGCTTTATTAGAGTTCAAAAAAATAAATTAGACAAATTTCAGAATCGAAATGTAGTTTACAAGATCAATTGTGAGGATTGCTCTGCGTCTTACGTGGGGCAAACCAAGAGACAATTGAAGACGCGTATGCACGAGCACAAAAGTAACATAAGATGGGACTCTTCTGTAGATATTTTTGTTATTAAACAACTGATTACTAAACAAATGATTTCATCATTTTGCACTCACATTATGAAATAGGAGTTCAAGACTTAAAGACATATCTTTTCCGTTGCAACTATTTGAAATGTACCATCACAACGAATGTAATGTTAATCTTTTGATATCGATCCTTTGTTCAATCATTGCTGAAGAACCTGTGTGTTCCAAAACGTACAATTTTATATGTCATTACTTTATGTTCTTTGTTTAATATATTTATGATATACTGTTTTTTTTTAACTTCAATTGGCTCGTGCGCGCGCGCAATTATAGATCGTTCTTTTATAGATTTACTATCATTACGATTGTAACAATATTTTTTAAAAACAAGAAAAGTTTATTGATAAAATCACTCGCACAAAAATGATCATAAAAATTATATACTGTTTTTATCTTATTTTGTGATTAATTGATTGTTATATTTCCAATCATACGTGAATTATTTTGCAGTTTTATTAAGTTAACAGAAAAAGTATTACGCCAGGTATCTCTTGTGGAAGTTGTAGGCTGTACGTTGAACATATGTTTCACTGGATATTACGCAATTATGGTAGGCAAAATATGTGGCAAAACTCTTCTAATAATATTAGAATACGGTTGATGTATGCAAAATATGTTTTCAAAAATAAAATATCTTAATTACAGGAATGGGATAACGACTTTGCAATATACGTAACATACATTGTTCTGCTTATGAATTTCACCTTCAATCTTTTCATATTTTGCTACATAGGTGAACTTCTTGCTGAGCAGGTACTATTTCGTACCGCAAAAAAATAAAAATAAAAATTGTGTCTGCTGCTAACGAAAAATACACATATGTGTAATACATATAATAAAATTAATCAATTTCTTCAGGCTCAAACGAAATAAATCAATGTTGAATCATTGGCATGATTCAACATTGACACATTTAATAAATTAATAAATCAATCCTGTACGTAGTGCAAGAGGGTTAGTGAAATATCATACATGATCGATTGGCATCATCTACCAGGAAGGAAAGCTCTGGCTATTGTACTAATGATTGCGATGTCTAATTCATCGGTTAAACTTACTGCTGGGAATATCATTGAATTATCTATGACCAGTTTTGGTGATGTAAGTATTTATATAGATTAATAGTAAGTTTTATAAAATAAATTTTTAATTGCACATGACTCATAAACATTTATTAAACAGGTGATTAAAACATCGGTTGCTTATTTAAATATGTTACGTACACTAACTACTTAAAAATTTTTCATAGTATTGAATTATAATACTGATGATTGATATAAATTGTATTTGTTGCAAAAAATAAATAATAATATCAAACTAGCAATATATAATGTAGAAAAAGAAACAATAATTAAAACGAAACAATAAATTCATTAAAATAAAAAATAATTTGAAATGTTTATAAATTATTTCCCACATACAAAATATGTATGTTAATGTATTTTACATATTTTATATAAACTTTTACATATTTATAATAAACATAAATATTAACCAATTCTCTTTACAAAATCGCTCTTATTTCTTTATTTATTTTATTTTTAATATTCTTTTAATAATCTTAATATTAAATTCTTATTTTTTTTAAACGTATAATTATTTGTATATTATTTATATTTTGTCTCAAGAGTATATCAGATAAAATAGAGTTTTTAGTAGAGATATTTAAAGTAAAAATTCAAGTAAAACATACGATGTAATATGCAGAACAAAAGGTATATCTTTTAATGTTTGGAACTATATTTCACAGATAAAAAATTCAACATATTTTCACGTAACGTGATTTATAACTGACATCACTTATTCAGTCATTTCCTATCTTTGTTACACATTATATTGAACTTTATATGCAACAAGTTATACTGTAAATATCGATTGTGCACGGTCAGCCAACACACTTTCTTTCAGGAATAAGTCATATGGTCGCATACATGCTGCCGTAGCTACTTGATTTGCTATGGGCAGTAGTAAAGACTACTGATTGACATGCTCATGCACCGCGGATATAGTACAATGCGTTTCTGTATACCGTCCAAAATAGATATTTACAAGTAAAATAATAATTTACAGCCTTCAACTAAATTATTGGATCTTAAAACCAGTAGATGTTTAGAGCTTGATGATCGAAATTTTCGAAAACTGAAATTAACGAGTCACTCCTTGATAATTCTCACTGTGATACTGTTTATACGACATATTCTTTTTGAATAGAGGGATGTCCATTTAAAGCTGTAGGCCGTGGAACCTACAAGTCACTGGCTTAAGGGTAGTATATATTATTGCTCGTATTTGTGTTAAAAGGATCAGATACGTAAATTGAACGTTTATTGAACATATGGAGATTGATTGGCGAATGGAAGAGATCGCGAGGAGAGAATATTAAGACATGATGAGACACGCTAAAGGAAGACAGCAATCCTTTGAGGGAATCCTAAATCAACAGGAATTATATAATAATCGACAATTGTAGGTTGCCAATTTCTCCGAATTGGATTTAGATCACTAAATCCTTTTATACAATAAAAGTACATATAAAAGAAAAAACAGCGATCTCACTAAATTTGGCGAAAAAAATTAGGGAAAGAATTAAAATTTATTTCAGCTCTTACAGCAGTCACCTCATATTAAAATTTCTTTAGTGCAGAAATATTCTGTAGGTCGTATGTACCAAATGATATCTTCCTCGGAAGCGTATGACATGCACAAATAATCCTGAGTTTGCGAAATTGTGATCGAAGGCCTAACAAAAAAGATTTTTCAAAATTGAAGTCGTATTTTTTGTATAACATTTATTTTTTCTTTTTTTACAGATTCGAAAATCCTTTTCCACGATTAAAGTATACACATACGTGTATGTAAGGTTGAATTTATTCCGAGAAAGATAAAAAATTTCGAAATTGAAAGCTTAAGAAAAATTTTTTATCATTCTTGGTACAAACTACACCTCACAGACACGCATTAATGCGTATACTTTAATCTTGAAAAAGAATTTTCGAATCTGTAAAAGCAAAAAAAGTATGAAAAAATAAAAAAATAATGTAATTTAGTCGGCTTTATACAGACGGCTTTAGGATCCTCTTAAGCATTCATCATGCAAGATGGTTTTTATTATAACGAAGAAAATATTACCGACGTAATAATCGGCAATAAAACGGTTGCAATAAGTCATTTATCATATCCATTCTTCAATATGATTGTGGACACCAAATTTAACGTCAGTATATGTGGTTCTGCTTCAGTCTCTTTTTACGCTATAGTCTTTCGTCCCTCATCATGAACAATATCGAGTTAATGTGAATTGTGAAACTGGATCTTACTGGATATTTTATAACCCTATATGCCTATTCTAAGCACTTATTTAATTCTAAGGTATATCTGTCGATATAGAGAGAATGCTTTAAAAAGTTTTCAGAAATTCGAAACATGGTGCATAACATTTTTTAAAGTATTTTTATTATGTACAATGAGAAGCAAAAATGAGCTTATAAAAACTTATAAAACATTTATAAAAAAATGATTAAATATGTAAATAATTATTAACTTTATTTAAAATTATATATTTATAATTATTAAATTTATTTAAAATTATATTATTAGATCGTTTAAATTAAAACTTTGACCACGTAAATTTTGCATGATATGAATAAATATATCTGTCGCATAATAAATATTTATTACATAAAATTATACTTTGTATTATACTTTGTATTATACACATAAAAATTATAATAATGTGCATTTTAATAGTAGATTTTTGTAATGTTTACAATTTACCAATCTTTTCATTAGTGTGTTTCATGGATCTTTAGTTAGCATTTAAAAATGTGTAACATTTTTTTTGCTGATTCTTAAATAGTCTTTAAAACTAATTTCTTGTAAAACGTAATTTTTGAAAAAAATGCCAAAAAACTATAACATGTGGAAAGATTACTTTATGTTCTTTTTCTAAATGTGACATATTTGCAAAATGGCAGCTGTTGCAGCTGTAAGATATTCGTGGGGATGCTGGAGCCGCGTCTGTATTATCGATAAAACTATTCCAAATTCGGTAGAAATGACATCTTCCATTCATTTATTATTATATATAGTTGTCTTGCTTAAATATATTCATCTTATCTTATCTATTGCAACGCCATCTCTTATGCCCGTTTTCACTAATGTAGATTAATTTTAATCTCGGTTCAATTTCTCTTCGTCTTTTTTAGTTTTAAAGATTAGAAAAAGACGAAGAGTAAGTTGAACCGAGATTAAAGTTAATGTACATTGGTGGAAATGGGCATTAGAAGATCGAACACTTACTGCTAGACACAATTGTTTTATTTACTATTCCGAGTCTTCAGCGTTCATATACACATATTTCGCAGATCAATATAAATCTTTCTTTGAAAACTTTTAATCTTAGTTTCAAGTATTGTTTGTGCACGTCATACGCTGAGTGGTGCACTATCGTGTGGTCCATATGAGCAATAAAACTTTTGTATTACAGAAACATCTACGTCAGGTGACAGCTCTACGAGTTGAAAAAAAATGTAAATTTTTAATTTTTTTTTCGATTTTAGTAAAACTTATTGCAGCATTCTCAAATTTTGCGTCTATTTTAATCCTGTAAATGAATTTTTGATTCCGTTCAGTAAATTCGGAGATTTATATCGATCTGCGAAATCCCGATAATTTGGCCACTCCAGCATCCCCTTAAGCGAAATAGCTTTGGAAATTGGAGATTATACAATAAACATATGTTTGTGTGGATATTATGTTATGATGTTACGTATATCGTGAAACAAGTACGTGTGGCAAAATGTACATTTTTTTTAAGTAAAATTAGAAATTGTTATATTAGAGTTAAAATCTTTAGCAATATATATAACATATTTTCATATGTAAGAATGTTTTCGTTGAAGGAATAGAAAGATAAAATTAGTATTATATATTAATTTATATTTCTCTTATTTTGACCCTTGTATACAATGTCTACATATATTGTTATATTAGCCAGTTCGTTACTCAACAGATATCATCCTTACTTTGAAAGCATGTCTGCACTACTAACGTAAAATTTTATAAATGCAATTTCTTTATATTAAATGTATTAATTCTCATAATGGCTAATAAAAATTACGAAGTTTCAAATTTATTGGCACTTCTCCACAAAATTAAATTTTTTTTTATGTAAGAGTGAATACGATGACATAATGAGGAAACACAATCTCGCAGTGCACAAAGTATCCTACATGAACGATTGACATTGTCTGTCAGAAAAAAAGGATGTCTTGCTCTTATTCTGATAAATGCTGTGTCAAATTCGTCCGTTCAACTTACCGTTGCCAATATCGAACTGTCCATCAAGACTTTAGAAGAGTAAGTAAAACATCATTTATTAAATTGATTCACGAATACGATTTATGCATTTTCCTAAATTGGTGATTTAAATATAAATTACTTACTTGAACATGTTACGTGCATTATATGTCGACACTTAAAATATACAAATTATAAATACATTTTTGTAAAATATAATGAAAAATCTAGAGAACTAATAATTTTATAAAATCAATTAATCATTTAATATGGCATTAAAGAAAGAATAAGAATAAGAAATAAATACAGATTTAATAAATAAAAAGATGGTGTATGAACTTTGACACTTATTATAAAATGTGTACTTCTTTCGTGTCTTATTTTTGTAACTTTTTTCTCGCACTATTTACAATTAAATTCTCTAATGAATTTCAAAGCATCATTTTATTTTAAAATATTGATTCATTTAATACGTATATATTCATATAATTACATAATTTTATAAATATGTATATGTATATATAATTTAGTACATATGCAATATTTTTACTCCAAACAAGAATTTATAAAAGGAGAATGAAAAGGAAGAGGATATATTTTACGGGAAATTAAAAATAAAAATGTAATGAGAATTTTGAATATACAACACGTGTAAAAGAAGATAATTGTTATTTCCTGAATAGCGGACTTACTACAAAATTCGCACATGTTCTTGCATAATTATGGCCAGTAGCTCGTTATTAGAAAAATTTTCTCTTCCGTCCATTATATGCACAATCCACTGCATGAGAACACATAATTCACGAAGCATTGACCAATATATCCTACAAGGAAGAGGAAGAAAAAAAATCTCTTACGCTTTATTGTCAATATAACTATAAAATGCACCCTTTAACTTCATGACGTGATTGATCGCTTTTTTTCTAGGAAGTTGAGCGCGCAAGCGCTTAACGTGACTACATGTCCTCGACTTTCGGTTTTCTTTCAGTACTACCTGAGCTTCCGTGCTTTAACCATGCAAAAATCATCCTCTACTCAGAAATCAAATCCGATAGCGACCGTTTTTGATCATGAGAAATACGCGCAGATAAGTATTAAGCAGATCCGTTGGTTACTGAAGTCACTTGGCATTTGGCCCAATTCACTCAAATCCTCTTCTTCGATAAAGAAATATGTGCGCGTGTTAATGAACGTAATTTATCTCGGTATCATGGCTTTTCTTTATATCCCATGCCTCTTCTACGTCGTGCTTGAAGTCCAAGATACATACAATACCTTAAAGTTCACTGGACCGTTGTCTTTTGGTCTGATGGTTATCATGAAGTACTGCTCGCTGGCCCTTCATGGGAGAGATATCCGTGTATGTATCGAGCACATCAAGACCGATTGGAGGAATACATGGTATCATGGTGATCGCGTGATTATGACTAGAAACGCGGAATTCGGTCGTCGTCTTGTAATGATCAATGCGTTCTTAACGTACAGCGGTGCCATATTCTTTCTCATCGCCATGCCGATTGGCATGGGCAAGATTACAGAGAGTAATCTGACGTACCAGCCACTGACGTATCCGGTCGCAAGCATGATCGTCGACACGCGTTACAGTCCAATTAATGAGATTTTCTTTTGGACTCAATTCGTGTCGGGTATCATTTCGCAAACCGTCGCGGCCGCTGCCTGTGGTTTGACTGCCGTTTTGGCAGTACACTCTTACGCCCGTCTGGAGGTTCTCATGCAGTGGATTGTGCATTTAGTGAATGGAAGAGAAGATTTTTCTAATAACGTCGACGAACGACTGGCCATGATTATGCAAGAACATGTGCGAATTTTGTAGTAAGTCTGCTATTCAGAAAATAACAATTATCTTCTTTTATACGTGTTACATATTCAAAATTATATTTTTATTTTTAATTTCCCGTAGTAACATTTAAAGAATATTATGTTAAACTATTAGTCATCTTATACTTTTCTTTTCGCTATGACATTATCATTATGATTATAACAACATTTTTTAGAAATAAGAAAAGATTATTGATAAAATCACTCGCACAAAAATAATCATAAAAATTATATACTGCTTTCTTATTTATAATTATGATTAATTGATTATTATATTTCCAATCACACGTGTATTATTTTGCAGTTTTATAAAGTTAACAGAAAAAGTATTGCAGCAGGTATCTCTTGTGGAAGTTGTAGGATGTACGTTGAACATATGTTTACTTGGATATTACGCAATTATGGTAGGCACATCGTGCAAAATATGTAGCAAGACTATTCTGCAATAATATTAGAATACCGATAATGTGATACGCAAAATATGTTTTTGAAAATGGAAAATTTTTATTGCAGGAATGGGAAGGCGGCTTTGTAATAACATACATTATTCTGCTTATGAATTTCATCTTCAATCTTTTCGTATTTTGTTACATAGGTGAACTTGTTGCCGAGCAGGTACGATTTCGTACAGCAAAAAATAAAAATAAAAATTTTGTCTGCTGCTAATGCAAAATACATATGTGTAATATTTAATAAAATTAATCAATTTCTTCAGGCTCAAACGAAATAAATCAATGTTGAATCATTGGCATGATTCAACATTGACACATTTAATAAATTAATAAATCAATCCTATACATAGTGCAAGAGAGTTAGTGAAACATCATACATGATCGATTGGCATCGTCTACCAGGAAGGAAAGCTCTGGCTATTGTACTAATGATTGCAATGTCCAATTCATCAATTAAACTTACTGCTGGAAATATCATTGAGTTATCTATGAGCAGTTTCGGTGATGTAAGTATTTATATAAATTAATAGTAAGTTTAGTAGAACAAGTTCTTAATTGCATGACTCATAGATATTTATTAAACAGGTGATGAAGACATCAGTTGCCTATTTAAATATGTTACGTACACTAACTACTTAAAAATTTTTCATGATATTAATTTATAATACTGATGATTGATATAAATTGTATTAGTTGAAAAATGAATACTAATATCCAATTAGCAATACATAATTTAGAAAAAAAAAAATAATTACAAGAAAACAATAAATTCATTAAAATAAAAAATAATTTGAAATGTTGATAAATTATTTCCCACATACAGAATGTATAATGTATTTCGCATATTTCATATATAATATTTATATTAAACATAAATGTTAGCTAAAATTTACTTAACAAAATCGCTCTTATTTTCTTATTTTATTTTTATTTTTAATATCCCATTAATAATCTTAATATTAATTTCCTAATATCTTAATTTGAAACGTATAATTATTTGTATTTTACTTATATTTTGCCTCAAGAGTATTTCAGATAGAATAGAGTTTTTAGTAGAGATATTTTAAGCAAAAATTCAAGTAAAGCATACGATGTGCCAATATGCAGGACGAAAGGTATATCTTCTAATATATGGAATTATATTTAACAAATAAAAAATTTAACGTGTTTCACGGGATTTATAAATGACACCACTTATTCATTTCCTATCTTTCTTACACATTATATTGAACTTCATATGCAACAAGTTATACTGTAAATATCGATTGTGCACGGTTAGTCGACACAGCAACATACTTTCTCTCAGGAATAAGTCATATGTTCGTACATGTGCTGTCATAACTACTTAACTTGCCACAGGCAGTGGTAAAGACTAGTGATTGAGGCGTTCACAGCTATAAAGTACATTGCGTTCTTTTGGGACCCGTTCAAAATACACGGTTATAGGTGAAATAATAATTTACAGCCTTCAACTAAATGGTTCTATCTTGAAACCAGTAGAGTTTAGAGTTTGATGAGCAAGAAGATTTCATCGAAAACTCTGAAATTAACGAATCGCTCCTTGATAACTCTTACTGTGATACTCTCTATACAATACATTCTTCTCGAAGAGAAGGATGTCCGTTTAAAACTGTAGGCCATGGAACCGTTATATCTCGAAAATGTTAATTTTAGGAGGTCGCGCCCATTGACACTTTTAATCAGGATACCTGAAGAAATTACAATTTCCCAAAATATGAGAAGATTTAATCAAGAACCATAATCCGTAAAAAACATGTAGGGTCTTTAACCTCAGTATATGTGGTCCTGTTTACACTTCGGTTCCTGTTTACGCTATAGCCTTTCATCCCTCATCATGAACAGCACCATAGATGATGCGTGCGGTTTGTTCGTATTATTTCCAACATACGCACGCAACTTGATAATGTTACGGCTTAGAATGGTTAAGAAGAAACAAGAAAAAACGTCACAGAAAACTGGCGAATCTCGTCGAGCGAATCTGCAAGACAAGATTTATCATTATAAATCATGCATTATAAATTATACATTTATACTACTTTTAAACATTTATAAATGATCGAATATGTAAATAGTTATTAACTTAAATTTATTTAAAATTATTAGATCGTTTAAATTAAAACTTTAACCATGTAAAGTTTGTACGATATGAATAAATATGTATATCACATAATAAATATTTTATAAAATAAATTATTATACTTAGTATTATACATATAAAAGTTATGCATAATGTGCATTTTAATAATAGATTTTTATAATATTACAACTTACCAATCTTTTCATTTGTGTGTTTTATGGATCTTTAGTATTTAAAAAATGTGCGATAGAAAAAATTAATTTTATGAATTTTACAACTATTGTACAATGCAAGTTAAGTAATTCATGATTCTATACGCTCACTTACGAAGCACAATGTGTACTGCACGCGTCACAATTTGCATATTATCTACATATCCTTACTTGCAACTAACGGTGCAACAAGTAGCGGTTATCGATTAGCACAATGGTCCGCCTCTTGCACGTAACTCTGAATGAAGACCTGCGCAATCGTGATATTGACTTTTACTGAGAAACGGGATAATACGGGAGAAAATGTTCAGTATTTTGCGCGCATTCAAAGAACAATCATGACGATCGCAACTGATAAACCAACATCGGTTTCGTATCGCCGTAATGAACATCACGATTATAGTCTTCAATTGAATCGTTGGTTTCTAAAACCAATCGGCGCCTGGCCAGAATCGCGTGTTACCACAATTAACGAGAGACTCCTGTTGAGAATTATCCAGATAATATGCTACGCCCTCATAGCTTTCACGGTTATTCCTAGCATGATGTACTTCTATCTTGAGGAACAGGATCTCGATACCAAGATGAGATTAGTAGGTCCCGTAAGCCACTGGATTATGAGCTCATTAAATTACAGTTCTCTGCTGTGGCGCGGCAAAGATATACGTTGCTGCATCCAGCACATGGAGAACGATTGGTGCATGGTGCGCAGAAATGTGGATCGCGGAGCGATGCTAAGATACGCCAAATTCGGCCGATCTATGGCCGCATTTTGCGCCGTTTTTCTGCACTGCGGTGTGTTCTCCTACAGTGTAGTGAACAGTTTAACGCCGATAATCATCGTGGTCGGCAATGAGACTGTCTCGGTGCGACGATTGCCTTGTCCGTTTTACAGCAAGCTACTAGATACCAGCCATGATCCGACGAATGAGATCGTGCTAATGATACAATTCCTGTCAGGTTTCATAGCTAATTCTGTCACGGTCAGTGCTTGCAGTCTTGCTGGGGTTTTCGCAATGCATGTGTGCGGCCAATTCGCCGTACTCTACACGTGGTTAAATGAATTGACAGACGAGGAAAAACAAACCGCCGAGAATAAACTGGCAAACATAGTCGAGCATCATCTACGTGTATTAAAGTAAGGTATCGCTAATCCAATTATAGTAAGGCATTTATAACAATTACAATATCAAATGAAAATAAATCGTAAAATTTGAGAAAATTATGGTATTTTTAGTTTTATATCACGCTTTGAAAAAATCATGAATCAAATATGCATGGTGCAATTAGTTGGATGCACTTTGAATTTGTGCTTGCTTGGTTACTGTTCGATTAAGGTATGATAAAAATATAATTAATAAATATTTTTTTTAATATGAATGCATATACCTTTAAAAAAACGTACTCTTTTTTTAGAAAAATATTTTTGTTTCTTCTTATGATACTTTGTTTTATAATTTCAGGAATGGGATGAAAAAAACACGAAGACTATAACAACATATGGTATTCTTTTCGTAGCTGTATCTTTCAATATTTTTATATTTTGTTATATCGGTGAAATAATCACGGAGCAGGTAACGCGTGCAAGTGAACCACAAAACTGCTTGTGTTTTGGAATGTAGTAAAAATATTTAAAATATTACTGATTATTCTGCACAAAAATATTCTCATTATATTTAGTATAAAATTACTGCAGTGTAGAAAAGTTGGCGAAATAGCTTACTTTACCAACTGGTACTATTTACCTCATAAAACTGCTCTCGATATGGTGCTGATAATATCGAGATCCCGTGTTATAATTAAAATTACCGCTGGAAAATTGATTCATCTCTCCTTAATGACATTTGGCGATGTAAGTATAGATTTCTGCAACAAACATTTTTATAAAATGAGGCTTTGTTATCTTCAATACCTATCCTTCATTGTGTTTTTGCATAGCACGTATTATAAATATTTATAAATTTTTTGTTTTATAAAAAAATTTAACGTAACAAAGCTTCAAAAAAAAAGATCATATTGGAAAAAATCTCTCATAAAATTTATTTTATTTTATTTGTTGTTTCTTTCTAGGTAATTAAAACTTCTGTAGCATATCTAAATATACTTCGTACCGTAATGTAATATTATGTGAAAATACTAAATATAGGCATCAATTAAATAGATATGCAATAGGAGACTATTCTTATATTCTATTACAGTTCGAAACTTTGAGTAATGCCACTTTTCTTATCAATAATAATGTAGTCTTTATGAAATCGTCGAAATTATTATAGTATATAAAGAATTAAAGTATGTATGTATAAAGAACATACGAAATATAAATACATAGAAATACTCACTCGCTACACGCATTTCAAAGTTCATAAAATATTAAAATTTATATATTGTTATATTGTTATATTGTTATATATTTCTATATTGTTGTTGCTATTTTGTGCTCTTTTCTTTTTAATACAATATATTTTGCGAATGCATCAGAAAGCGACGCCGGAGACGAAAGCAACAAGTTGCACTATCGATCAGCATGAAATTCCGCTTTCTCGCTCGCAACGTACTTGTATTTCCACCCGTGATGTATCAATTAAAAAATTGCATTGTACGCATATGAAAAATAATCGATACAGAGCACTTTGTTTGATTTTGTTTGAATCGCCGAGTCAACGTATAGAAACATTCGCAATGACGTTATTGAAGCGACGAGTCCGATGACACTGGTCAATCGATCAAAACATTTGTGGTGGATTCTTCTTTCGCGCAGACGCTACAGCGACTAGGAAGCCAGTCTTTAACAGTCGATTAGTAGCTGTCGTGCCGTCGTATTGCTCGTAGTCAGTTGCTGTCGTGCTGTTACGTTGCCATTATGTGTCGGTCGGTGACTAAAGATCTTCACGATCACAGTGTGCAGTTGAATCGGTGGTTTTTAAAGCCAATAGGCGCGTGGCCGCAAGAACCCACGACTTCTAACAGTGAGAAAACTATGTCTCGAATTTTGATATTCATCTGCTACTTCTTGATAGCCTTCACCGTGATACCGTGCGCATTAAATATCTTTTTTGAAGAGAAAGATGTCGAACTAAAACTAAGAGCAGCCGGTCCGCTGAGCCACTGGTTCATGGGCGGATTAAATTATTGCTCTTTATTGTTGCGCAGTGCTGACATACGTAAGTGCATGCAACACATGGAATTGGATTGGCGAATTATGAAGCAATCGCGGGATCGCGAGATTATGGCGAGAAACGCGAAGCTGGGCCGATTTGTGGCGGGTTTCTGCGCAATATGCATGCACGGCGGCGTGTTTTCCTACAACATCGTATCCGGTATGACGACAGTGATAGTGTCGATCGGCGACAACCAGAGCGTCTCGATGCTCCAACTACCTTGTGCCTTTTACAACAAATTAATAGATACCAGATACAGCCCGGCAAATGAGATTGTTCTTATAACACAGATGCTGTCGGGTTTCATAGTGAACTCCACCACTGTCAGCGCTTGCAGTTTAGCTGCGGTTTTCGCTATACACGCGTGTGGTCAACTCGATATTTTGATCTTACGTCTAGGCAAGCTCGTCGAAGGTGAAGATGCGGAAAAAAATGAACCGGTCCAGAGGAGGCTGGCCAATATTGTGGATCACCATCTACGTGTTCTAAAGTAGTACTAGATTTGAATACTATATATATATATATATATATATATATATATATATAGATATAGATAATAAAATATAATTAAAAAAACATATATATG
>NW_017305474.1:33096-39324 GCF_001594115.1 Trachymyrmex septentrionalis
AAATTTTATCATATTATATAATAACATGCCAACTTTACAAATATTTAACAAAAAAATTTTTTTGGAAAGTTTTTTTACTGATTGTATTAAGTTTTGACTTTAGATTTATAGGAAGCATCGAAGACGTTATGCATCAGATATGTCTGGTAGAATTACTTGGATGCACATTTAACCTATGTATGCTTGGATATTACTCCATTACGGTATGCTAATCATCTTAAAAGGTGAATATAGTAGAAAGGTAGTTGAAATTAATTTAATAAGACTTTGGTAACATCTGAAAAATTTTTATGTCAAGAAACTTATCTTTCATACATTATGATTCTTTCAGTGGTGGAATAAGATTGACAGAAAGGGCATAGTGGCGTACATTATCGTGTACATATCCATGAGTTTTAATATTTTTATATTTTGCTACATAGGTGAAATTTTAACGCAACAGGTAAAAAAAACTGACGATATTACTGGCGCAAAATTAACAAGTTAATACATTTGCATATTTAATGGTGCAATATTTATTAGTGTAAAAAAGTTGGCGAAATAGCATATATGACCGACTGGTATCATTTACCTCATAAAACAGCCATGAGTTTGATCCTAATTATATCAAGATCGAGTGTTGTAATCAAAATAACTGCTGGAAAAATGGTTCAACTTTCTCTCGTAACTTTTAGTGACGTAAGTATCTTTCTTTCAATAGATTTCTCTTTAAATTTTTTAGACCACCTTCGTCATTTTAGGTTATCAAAACGTCTCTCGTTTACCTAAATATGTTACGAACTGTTACAACGTGAATCTGCATGTGATCTAGAAGAATTTTAATATATGTTTACTTGTATAGTATTTTTAAATAAAGATACTTAAATAACAAATTTACATATTGAAAAATATTATATTTAATTATTAATTCATTTACGTATACATTTATAGTAGTCTCATATAAGATCACGATGATACGGTTCCTCTGCAATACAGGTGAAACTACAATATGCAATTTGAAGTAACTTTCCATATTTATTTTTTTGATATAATATTGTAATATCGCTGAAACATTGTAAGCGCCTTCGAGGCGCGTTTTCCGCGCAAAAAATCAACGCAGCACTTCAGCGAACAATTATTGATCAGTCATGCACGCGTCTCTCTCACGAAGTACATCACCCTATCCGTTCACCAAACTACTCCAGCTAAAGATTCGCGCAGGCGCTCGATAGAACTCCAGCCGGTGCACTATCTGTCGCAGTCAGTGCACGTGCGCCTTCCGCAAAATGATCATGACATATTCCGATCATGTAACAAGCGGCACCAAGTTCTCCTATAAAAGTGATAACGATTACAATCTTCAATTGATTCGTTGGTTTCTGATACCAATCGGTGCTTGGCCGCAAATGAGCACGGTGACAAAAATGAAGAGACTCTTTTCACACATACACATTTTAACTTGCGCGTCTTTAATAGCGATTATTATGGTGCCATGTTTGTTATACGTATTACTGGAAGAAAAAGATATCGAGATCAAATTAAACACCGTAGGTCCGCTAAGCCATTGGATGATGGGTATGATTAATTACTGTTTGCTTCTTACACGTAGCGACGATATTCGTCAGTGCCTGTTGCATATGGAGACGGACTGGCGGTACGTTCATAAAATCGAGGATCGCCAGGTAATGATACGACAGGCCAAGATCAGTCGCTTTATCGCCGGATTTTGCGCGGTGTTCATGCAGAGCGGCACATTCCTCTTCGCTATAGCTAAATCGCTGTCAACCACTAACGTCATCGTGGGCAATGAAACTGTCTCGATGCATCCGATGACCTGCCCAATGTATACTAAGTTTATCGATATAAGATTCAGTCCCGCGAATGAGATCATAGTGGGTGTAGAGTGGTTATCGTGTTTTATAGTGAACTCTGTCTCAGTGAGTGCTTGCAGTCTCGACGCAGTCTTTGCAATGCACGCATACGGTCAGTTGGACATGCTGTTTTCGTGGTTAAACGACCTTGTGGATAAAGAGGGAAACGAAAACGCCGAGCAAAGGTTGGCTATTATCGTGGAACACCATTTGAGAGTGCTAAGGTATTTTGTTCAAATATCGAGGATTGCATTTTTATCAAAAGATTATTAAAATATTATTCACAAAAATACCACACATTTAACATTTCATATAAGCTCATTCTTCTTATAAATTTAAAAAGGAATATATCACATATACTACAATTGTACACGTTTTAGTTTTATATCGCGTATGGAAACCATTATGCAACAGATCTGTCTCGTGGAATTGCTGGGATGTACGCTGAATATGTGTTTACTTTCATATTATTTTATTACGGTATGCTAATAATGTGAAAAATGAATATGTGATATAATTACATTCTGTAATTTTGTTACTTATAAAATATCAAATTTAATTCTTTAATATAGAATATTGAAAAAAAAATTTTTTCTAATAAAATTCTAATAAAAAATCTTAAACTTTTGTTTTACAGAATATGGACTCGTTTGATATGGCAAAAACAATATCATATGTTATTATATACCTATCCGTGGCTTTCAATATTTTTATATTTTGTTACTTTGGTGAGATTCTCACAGAACAGGTAATAATTGAAAAGCAAAATTTTAAAATAATACTTAACAACAAGAAAGTTTAATTTGTATTTAACTTTCGCGTTTTGTAATATTTCTTTGACTATTTTTTACATTTTTAAACAATAAAAAGATAAAGTTTAAATTTATTAGTGCAAAAATGTCGGCGAAAGAGTATATATGATTAATTGGTACGAATTACCGCACAAAACTGCTCTTGGACTTATATTGATAATAACACGATCGAGTAACGTCATCAAAATAACTGCTGGAAAGTTATTTCAATTGTCTATTGCAACTTTCGGTGATGTAAGTAATATACTTAAATTTATAACAAAAATTACATTAATAAAAAATTGATATATATTCTACTTACTTTTTATAATTATTTATTAAAAATTATCATTAACGTTCCTATAAATCGATTGCATTTTTCCGTTTAATAAAATCATACATGAAGAGGCACTTAAAAATAATCGGAGTTTGCGTACCATCTAGACGTAGTAACTCGTTGCGTCATTAGGGGTCTCAAGTTGAAACTATTTTGGAAAAGTGTATCAAGGAATGATTCTGGATTGACTGATCGCATACAGCACAAAAACTTGCAAAAGAACATTGTTATAACGCTGCAATGTTGCTGTAATGATTTGTGCTATACAGGATTTCTTCGTCGATGAATTTTTTTGTCTTTGCAAGTAAATTCGGTGATTTTTATTATGATTGATAAAAAAAAAACAAAGTATGTACGTAAAATTTTGTTTTCTTTTGAACAAATATGTTGTTAAAAATGTTTTAATGTTTCAAGGAAGAAGTAAAAAGTAATAAAACATTTTATTAAACAATTGTAGTTATTTTTGGGACTTCCTTCGTACTTACATTCAACTCAAAGCTTGTTATTATGAGCTTTTTAAAGCATTGAAACAGTTTCAGCAGCAGATTTTCCTCCAAAAAAGCAAAGTTTCACACAAACTCTCTGTTCTTTTTTTTTTTAATAACAATCATCAAATTTGCTTTCAAACACAAAGGAAATCAGTCAATCCAGCACATGCGACCTCTAATGGCATAACGCTTTACTACGTCCAGTGCACTGCACTCGAATTTCAGTTATTCTGGATTCCCTCATATTAATTCGAATTTATTTTAATTAATCTTAAAATTTTCCGGATTTTGGATTTATATCATAAATAGGAAGGAAGACGTTACTGTTTCAGGTAGTTAAAACTTCCATGGTATATTTGAATATGTTGCGAACGATGTCATCCTCTGCGTGAATTATATTAAATTAGAAAAAGTAAAAAATATATTTTGTATAGAACTGTTAGTACGAGTATAATATAGTAGAACTATTTAATAAATAGAAATTATGTTGAACACAGTACAATTTTTATAATTACGCTATTTAACAATAAAGTTGCATGTCATCCAACTTTCTCCAAATTAAAGATTAATATAAACAAAAATGAAAATATATTGATTCGTGAGTATGGAATATCAATTAAATAAGAGAGATGTTGATGTTCTTTACTAATATATCTTACATATTATATGATATTACGATTCACATATTTACACACAATAGCAAAAGAAAATTAATAGAACCAATATTACGCTACTATTACAATATATAAAATTCCGTGCATTTTCTCCGTCCAAAAGGTCAACGCTACATTTCCGCAGCAATTATCGATCACATGTTCATGCGTCTCTGTCAGGAAGCGCACATTACTTCGCCCATTGTTCAAACCGCTCTAAAGATTCGCGCACGCGCCCGTTCGAACGTAGCTTTAACAGGTGCACCGTCCGACGTGGCCAGTGCATCGTGCGCATCCGCGAAGTGATCACGATGTACTCCGAGCGTATACTGACGAGCATCAAATTCACGTATAGAAATAATAACGATTACAGTCTTCAACTTACCCGTTGGTTTCTGATGCCGATCGCAGCTTGGCCACAAGCGACCACATCGACGACGGTGGAGAGAGTCTCCCTACAAGCACACATTCTTGCTTGCTCGTCCCTGATAGCAGTTGTTATGGTACCATGTATGTTGTACGTGTCACTGGAAGAAAAGGACGTCCAGATGAAGTTAAACGCGATGGGTCCACTAAGCCACTGGATCATGGGCACAATTAATTATTGGTTGCTCCTTACGCGCAGCGATGACATCCGTAAATGTGTGCAGCATATGGAGATGGACTGGAGGCTGGTTCGCAGGAACGACGATCAGGATGTAATGTTGCGATACGCAAAGATCGGCCGCTTCGTCGCCGGATTCTGCGCGATATTCATGCAGAGCGGAACGTTCCTCTTCACTGTGGCCAAGGCGATGACATCCATGAATGTGATCATCGGCAATGAAACTATGTCGGTGCACCCGATGACCTGTCCGATATATAGCAAATTTATAGACACAAGATTCAGTCCCGCGAACGAGATCATGCTGGCTGTGGAGTTGCTGTCGTGTTTTATAGTGAACTCGATTACGGTGGGTGCTTGCAGCCTCGCGGCAGTTTTCGCAATGCATGCTTACGGCCAGCTAAGTATGTTGTTCGCTTGGTTAAATGATCTCGTCGAAGATAAAGATAAGGGAAATAATTTTGCCGAAAAGAAGCTGGCTACGATTGTGGAGCATCATTTAAGAGTACTGAGGTATTTTACTTAAATATAAAAATTCAATTGCGTTTGTGCGTCTTTAGCATACAAGACACAATTTAATCATATATTAGTCATTACCAATATTACGATATTCGTAATATTTGTGCGAAAAATGTGCAAAGACATCAAAATTCAAACATGTATTTTTATAATAAATCTAAAAAGTATGTTGGATTTACGTATATGCTTTTCAGTTTTATATCACGAATGGAGAATGTCATGCAAAACATCTGTCTTGTGGAATTGGTGGGATGCACGATGAATATGTGTTTACTTGCATATTATTCTATTACGGTATGCTAAAGACTTAAAAAGGTGAATATATGCTATCAGAGCACTTTATAACTTCTTTATTTATATGAAATGTTAAATCTAATTTCTGATTTTTCAGAATTGGAGTGATTTTGATGCCGCAAGAATAACATCGTATATTATCGTATACGTATCTATGGCTTTCAATATTTTTATATTTTGTTACATCGGCGAGATTCTCACAGAACAGGTAATTCCTCGAAACTGATGACAATTATTTAGAATTATCCGACTTATTATGCTTAAGAATATTGCATAATTTGATGGTTCCATAAAAAGTTGTTCAATGATTTGAATTTTGTCTTGAATACGTTTCTTACTGTTTTTCGCATTTTTTAAAACTCTTATACAGAAAACTTTAAAATATCTACATTAATTTATTTATTAGTGCAAAAATGTTGGCGAAAAAGCATATATGACTAATTGGTATGAATTACCGCACAAAACTGCTCTTGGTCTCATTTTGATAATAGCGCGATCAAGTAATGTTATCAAGATTACCGCTGGAAAATTATTTCAATTGTCTATCGCAACTTTTGGTGATGTAAGTAAAACGAATATCGTATTTATAATAACGTGGTACAAATAAAAATTCGATACATTTTCTACAAATTATTATAAAATTTTCCTTCACATTTCTCCTCGTTCAATCTCAATCTGAACGATGTATATAT
>NW_017305474.1:39424-51452 GCF_001594115.1 Trachymyrmex septentrionalis
CTTGTTGTTTCAGGTAATTAAAACTTCTGTGGTATATTTGAATATATTACGAACGATGACTCCCACTACGTGAGTTACTAGTATGTTAAGTTGAAACGAATATCGTAAATATATTTTGTATAGAACAAATGTGATATTATAAAAAAATAATAGAGATATATTTAATAAGAAAAAAACTGCAAATATGTATATAGATATATCTTTAGCTATACACACTTGTTTTTCACACCCTTGATATACCCACCGCGGTCCCTGGGATCATCCAATTGTTTTACCGTAACTTCCGTTACCGTAACTTTCATAAAAATGAATATATTTCAATTAATTTTTTTTTCAATCGATAGAGAATTGATTAAAGAACTAGCCCATAATATGTAAAAGTTGTAGAATTAAGGAACTTCGAAATATGCAAGTTCAAAGAAAAAAAAAATTTAGAAACGCGAAAAAATCTCGATTTAGAAAGTTACGCTGGGGTGACCAGCCCGGAAATTTGCCCAAAGACCCCAGTGTATGCAGCTAGGGTTAAATATATATTAATATAATATTTTTTAAAGACACGTACGATACCGTCGCATTAAAAAAAAAATATTCTTAATATTAAAAAGATAAATACTTCTTGCAAGAGAAAAGTGATTATAAAAACAGTATCCCTTTGAGACTACGGCGTATATATTCGTCTAGAAGAAAATATTCCTTCTCTACTAACAAATATTTATAAAAAACAACAAAACATAATAAAACGTAATAATTAAAATTTACAAACCTATCTGAATTATATATAAAAGTTTCATATTTGAATACAATGATTAATGTTTTCGTGACTGCATGTCACAGTCAATTCGTTTACGAGAGCCCTCGTGCAGTGTACTCCGTGAGTATCGATCGATTGAAGAGACACACAAATATCCTATCATTACCTATTACTAAGTTACTCGTTAGCGCAGGCGCCACTTCTTGACAACTGCACGCGTGTTCAAGTCGATTCAGTAGCTTCCGCGCGTTTCGCAAGTAATCATGGATGTCAGTCAACCTGTCACGACATATCGGGATGCGAGCGATTACAGTATCCAGTTGAATCGTTGGTTTTTAATACCGGTAGGCGCTTGGCCAAATTCAGCCTCGACAACAATAATAGAAAAGGTGGTTGCAACAATATTAATAATCATCTGCTACGCTCTGATAGCCTACACGGTCATACCTTGCATCCTGAATATTCTGCTCGAAGAGACCGATGTGCAGAAAAAGTTACTAGCTGTTGGTCCGTTAAATCACTGGTGCATAAGCGGCATAAATTATTTCTCCTTACTGTTTCGCAGTCGCGATATACATCGTTGCGTGGAACATATAAGGACTGATTGGCGAACGATGACGGAGATCGCGGATCGACAAGTGATGCTGAAGTATGCCAAAGTCGGCCGTTTCGTCGCCGGGCTATGCGCAATTTTCATGCATGGCGGCGTATTCTCGCATACCGTATTGCAAGGTGCCACCCCGAAGTTCGAATGTATCGGAAACGTGAGCGTGAAGGTGCGTGTGTTATTGTGTCCCTCATACAGCAAATTCGTAGATACCACGCAGAGTCCAGCGGGCGAGATCGCATTAGCGCTGCAAATTATTTCAAGTATCGTCGTCAATTCCATTACGGTCGGCGCCTGCAGTCTCGCGGCGGTGTTTGCGATGCACGCGTGCGGCCAGTTGAATGTACTAATGAGATGGCTGAACAAGTTGAACGATCGAAAGCAGCAAGAGACGGTACAGCAACAAATGGCGATCATTGTGGAGCACCATCTGAGAGTATTAAGGTAATTCCAACGTAAATGTAAGAAACATAGGCTGCGTTCCATTTCACGCATAATGTGCATGATGCGTGAAACGAACGCAGCCTTAGTTGATATTTCTGCTTGAATAATGTATAAAAAATAAATCTCTTATAATTTTTCTTTTTGATTTTTATGTTATTCAAACATTTATCTTATCTTGCCTTCTTGTTTCTTCTCTCAATAATACAATTTTGTACCAAAAAATAATGTTTATGTGTTTTTATGTGTAAAAATATAATTGTAACTTACAGCTTCGTGGCACGGATGGAAGCACTTTTGAATCAGATTTGTTTTGTGGAATTGCTAGGCTGTACATTTAACTTATGTATGGCGGGATATTACGTCATTACGGTACGCTAAAAAATTAAAAAGGTGAATATGTAATTAAGATATATCGCATTGTGCGTCTTTTTATTTTTAAATAACTTGCAATATAAAAGACGCACATGCAAAAAATATTCAATCGCGGTAAAAACATTGCTGTAATATAACTAATAGCGACAAAAATCGATATCTTTGCTGTTGTAATTTCCGAATCACATAACTTATTGCTACTGCACGTTTTAGTTAAAATTAAGTTTATTTGTAATTTCGCTTTATTATTTATGAAATATATAATAAATAAAATAGTAATGATCTCATTCTCGCTATTTATTAAGACTCGTATTCAAAACGCGCTTACAACGATGTTAGCGTGCTAACATGTTATAATTTACGTTACGCATACTATAGAATTTTAGAGATAAAAGCGTACTTTTATCGATAAAAGCGCGTTCTGAATACAGGCTTAAATGTTAAACAAGGATACGAGTTAATAATGATTGAATTGTAAGCACATGAATCGAACTGTGATCGTGATATGACGTGATCAGCAAGTAATGCTATCATATCGTTATAATAGTATAATTGCATACGCTCTTTGATTTTAGTGACAGTGTAGAGTGTAGACGATAAACATATTCTATGTTTATCGTCTACACTCTGCCGTTATGAACATACGATGACACTGCGTTTTTATATTATTTGATAAATTTTTAATAATATTTATATTTTTATATTATATTATTATTTATATTTTATATTATATTAACATTAATATGTTATTAATAATTATATATCTTAAATTGTCATAACACATTATCCAAAAATTTTCAGAAATGGAGTATATTAGAAACAAAAATGTCAATGGATATTTTAATAACTTGTATTATATATCTATCCATGACTTTCAATATCTTCATATTCTGTTATATTGGTGAAACAGTCACAGAACAGGTAAAACATAAATTTATACAAAATTAAAATTTTATAGTACATTCGAAAGTATTCATAAATTAAATAAACCAAATATATTATATATTCAATTACCACAATTTTTCATATCATAAAATAAATTATTTAATAGTGTAAACAAGTAGGCGAAACAGCTTACATGACTAATTGGTATCATTTGCCACATAAAACGGCTCGTGATCTGATCTTAATTATCTCCCGATCAAGTAATGTGATCAAATTAACTGCAGGGAAACTAATTCATCTTTCTATCGAAACCTTTGGTAATGTGAGTGCACGAAGATGTACGTTATGTTTTTACAGTCAAATATATGTTCAAAATGTTTTAGGTGATGAGAACCTCCATGATATATCTAAACATGCTTCGGACCGTGACAGCTTCTTAGACAATAATAGGTACACTTTGTACAAAGTTATCATTTTGTACAAAACATTAACAAATTTTCTAGTTACCACCGCAACTTTACTTATATTTGAATAACTGTACAAATTACTAATAAAATATAAGACATCTTCTGTCTAGATCATTTCTAAATCCTGAAAATATAATAATAAATACAAGTCGCTAACAATTAAACTATAGAGCTGTAATAAATACAGAAATTCAAATAACATATAAATAAAGATATTCGGACCGAGTTTAAGATATTTTTTGGCTATTCAATATATCGATATTAAAAAAATCAATGTAGAAAATGACAAAACAAACCTTTTGACCTTTAATATAGTTATCTAATAATAAAGTTTACTAACTTATCTCTGAATTATATATGTACATCTTATATTTGAACAACAGTAAATTAATGTTTTCGCGACTACATGTCAGTCAGTTCGATTACGAAACATCCCGTGCAGCGTATTCCACGAGTATCGATCGATTGACGAGACGTACAAATATCCTATTACTAAGTTGCTCGCTGGCGCAGGCGCCACTTTCTATCAATTGCACGTGCGTTGGTGCGTTTAAGTCGATTCAGTAGCATCCGCGCGTTCACTGAGCAATCATGAATGTCAGTGAACCTGTTATGTCACACCATGACGCGAGTGATTACAGTACTCAGTTGAATCGTTGGTTTCTAAAACCGGTGGGCGCCTGGCCAAGTTCAGCTTCGACACCAGTCAGAGAAAAGGTGATTTCAACAATACTGATAATCGTCTGTTACTCGCTGATAGCCTACACGGTCATACCTTGCATCCTGAACATCCTATTCGAAGAGACCGATGTGCAGAAAAAATTGAAAGCTGTTGGTCCGTTAAGTCACTGGTGCATGAGCGGCATGAATTATTTCTCCTTACTGTTTCGCAGTCGCGATATACATCGTTGCGTGGAACATATAAGGACTGATTGGCGAACGATGACGGAGATCGCGGATCGACAAGTGATGTTGAAGTATGCCAAAGTCGGCCGTTTCGTCGCCGGGCTATGCGCAATTTTCATGCATGGCGGCGTATTCTCGCATACCGTATTGCAAGGTGCCACCCCAAAGTTCGAATATATCGGAAACGTGAGCGTGAAGGTGCGTGTGTTATTGTGTCCCTCATACAGCAAATTCGTAGATACCACGCAGAGTCCAGCGGGCGAGATCGCATTAGCGCTGCAAATTATTTCAAGTATCGTCGTCAATTCCATTACGGTCGGCGCCTGCAGTCTCGCGGCGGTGTTTGCGATGCACGCGTGCGGCCAGTTGAATATACTAATGAGATGGCTGAACAAGTTGAACGATCGAAAGCAGCAAGAGACGGTACAGCAACAAATGGCGATCATTGTGGAGCACCATCTGAGAGTATTAAGGTAATTCCAACGTAAATGTAAGAAACATAGGCTGCGTTCCATTTCACGCATAATGTGCATGATGCGTGAAACGAACGCAGCCTTAGTTGATATTTCTGCTTGAATGATGTGTAAAAAATAAATCTCTTATAATTTTTCTTTTTGATTTTTATGTTATTCAAACATTTATCTTATCTTGCCTTCTTGTTTCTTCTCTCAATAATATATTATAATATTATATAATTCCAACAAAAAAAAGTTTATATACGTAAATATGATTGTAATTTACGTTACTTACAGTTTCGTGACACAAATGGAAGCACTTTTAAATCAAATATGTTTTGTAGAATTGCTAGGATGTACGTTTAACTTATGTATGATCGGATATTATGTCATTACGGTACGCTAAAGTAAAAAAATGAATATGTAATTAAGACATATCGACATTGTATCACTTTTCATACTTAAATAAATTGCAAAATGAAAGACGCACATGAAATAAATAATTATTGCACAGACAAAATTGCCACAATACAATCAAGCGACAGCAAGCATGATGTAATTTAAGATTCATATAACCGTTATATCTTTGGTGTAAAGAAGCATCGAATTTCAGAAAATAAATGTTAATAATTGTAATTTGAGTTTGGACCAATGACAATAAGTCTAATCAAGTTATAAGAAAATCCTATTTTCAATCAAAGCGAATTTTAATGCGTAAAATATTTCAGTGAGAATTTATGTACAAATCCATTCTGCGTACTCTCTTTGCGAGCTGACATTTTTCGGTCTTAAAACGCAATCATGAACAGAATTAGAAAGTAATATCATATATTGAATTGACTTGATTGTTCTTGTAAGATAAGATTATCATCAGTATTAGAATTGTTACATTCGTGTTGTTCATTAAATATTAAACAAGAATAAATGATACAAGTATTGTGAATGTGAATTTGTGGCTGTGATGTGAACAACGAGTAACATCGCCACACAGTAATTTTTTCTGCGTGCGTTGTCCGATTTTGAACCATGTCTTCTACTGTCGTTATTGGATATACTGTGGCATTGCATCCTTATATTATTTTTCAACATTTAATAATACTTTTAATAATAATTGTATATATAAATTTCATAAATTATCATAAAACATTACGATATACTTTCAGGGATGGAACACAGTAGAGACGGCAATGACAATAGCTTGTATGATGATCGTATACATATCCATGACCTTCAATATTTTTATATTTTGTTATATTGGCGAAACGGTAACAGAACAGGTAAAAAATACAAATTATGAAATAAAAATTTTGTGGTATAACATATATATACTTATATATACTTATATGTATTATCTTGTCCAAGTTTTATTAAGAGTACTAAATATGTGCATTTATCACGACTTTTCTCTTGAAATAAATAATTTAATAGTGTAAACAAGTAGGAGAAATAGCTTACATGATTAATTGGTATCGTTTGCCATATAAAACGGCTCGAGGTCTAATCTTAATTATCTCGCGATCGAGTAGTGTGATCAAATTAACTGCAGGGAAACTATTTCATCTTTCCATCGCAACTTTTGGTGATGTAAGTACACAAAATGTATATTATATATATTAACATAGGTGCCGACTTGCGAAAAATATTAGAGAGACACCGAGAAATAATGGAGAGGAACACAATAATATTCACTTTTTTGCGGTGCTGGAAGATATATATCGCTGAAATAATTAAAATTTATCAAATTAATGGAGATTTTAACAATTTCAGCGATTTATTTCCGTCAAGAGTATCGCAAAAAAGTGGATAATATTGTGTAATTAACATCCACTTCTTCAGAGGATTATAATGTACAAGATATTTTGCAGGTATTTGGTTATAGGAAAAGAGCCCTCTTGTCCTTTCTCAGGTTTCTCTCTGGTATATGCAAGGACTAGGGGTTCCTTCCAGTGGCATGTTTGGATTTCCATCTGGGTGCTCCCCGGGTATCACGTCTAACAAATGTTAAACAAGGATGACATGGTACCCGAGGAGTACTTTAATAGTCATTAGAACAACAAGCGACTTAGTGCATCACAATAATCATCTCATCCTTGTTTAACATTGGCGAAGAACAAGACTGTAATGATGTAATGAACCTTGTCATACCATGTCATTACATCATCTCTTGTTGGAAGGCACTCTAAGGGTTGTATTCATGGTCGTGATTCAACTTGAGATTCAATTAAAGCTAGGTTTGAATCAGTCTTTTATTTGAAAACCGCTTTTCAAATCACGACTTTAATAAATCTGACTGATTCAATCTTTAGTTCAAACCTAGCTCGCTTGAAATGAGGATCAATCGTGGATCGATCTACGACTATGAATACGGACTTAGGATAGCAGACGGCGTACCAATGTCACTTTTAATTCGCCGCATCAACGTTATGTATAGCGTATGCCATGTGGCCGGGCCTTTCTTACAGTTTTGATCATAGAAATTATTTACAATTGTTAAAAAACCTTTTGCTAAAAAACTAAAAGATAAAAATTATTGAGGGAGTATTGCACTCTCTAAAATTATTGGGGGAGCAAAAAGTGTCGCCCACTCTCCCCCCTGCCCCCCTCCCGTAGTCGGCGCCTATGTATATTATGTTTTACAGCCAAATATATGTTCAAAATGTTTTAGATGATAAGATCCTCCATGATTTATCTAAACATGCTTCGGACTATGACAGCTTCTTAGACAACAATAGTTACACCATTTTGTATAAAGCGTTAGCAAATTTTCTAGTTATCACTATAACTTTATATGTTATGTTTAAATAACGGTATAAATTATTAATAAAATACAGAACATCTAGAATATATAGTATATTTTTATATCCCGAAAAAATAATTTAAATAAATAAAAATTATTAAGAATTAAATTGAAGCAAACTGTAAGGATCTAATGAAATAAATTCAAACAATAAATAAATAAAGGCTATATTAGTCGAGCTTGTTTTTGATGCCAAATATATCAATACTCAGTAAGAAATGATAAAACGAACATTTTGATGTTTTATATAATCATCGTCTGTGTCACAATAAGTATAAAATTATAAAAATATCCATATAAATTTACTATGATTCTTATGACTATAAAAATATATATATTATAGTTTACTTGCACATTAATCTATTATGGTAAACTAAAAATATGAATATATGTTATCAGCACTTTGTAATGTCTTTATTTAGAAAATGTTACTACTAATTACGATTTTCCAGAATTGGAGTGATTTTGCGCGAATGACATCGTATATTATATTATATACGTATCTATGGCGTACCTCAATATTTTTATATTTCGTTACATTTAATTCCTCAAATTAATAATTACACAAATTTATTTAATTTATTTAATTACACAAATTGATAATAACTATTTAAAATCATCTGAATTATTATGCTTAAGAATATACATAAATTCCTTATTTAATTTCTGTGTGGAGCATAAGGCCTCTAATGAAGTTCCAGTAACAATAAAGTTTTTTGGGAATTAGATTAGTAGCCTAATGTTCAACTCCCAATCTAAAGGAAAATCTACAATTTAATGCCAGATTCAAATGGCGCTGATGATCAAAAGTCTCTTAATCACCAAGTGGAGTCATTTTAGGCTTCTTAAATGTGAAAAATCGCATATGTAGGTAAAGGTAGGGTCAAACTCGGATTTACAGATCGCGATTCGACACCTCATACTTAATAATACTATTATTTAATTATTTTATGTTTAAAAAATCGTTTAATGATTTGAGCTTTGTGACTTTGTTTCTTAATTGTTTTTCATATTTTTGAAAATATAAAAAACGCTTATATAAAAATGTCAGGAATATCCACATTAATTAATTTGTTAGTGTAAAAATGTTCGCAAAAAGGCATATATGACTAATTGGAACGAATTATCATATTAAAATGTTCTGGGTCTATCATTCTGATAATAACTCGATTGAATAACATTATCGAGAAAATATCACTGGAGATAGTGAGGATTATTGCAATTGTTAATCATAACTTTTGCTGATGTAATTAAAACGTAAACCATATTTATATAATAAATAGAAAATTATTCTTAATTTTAATATTAAAAAAAATAAATATTTCTTACAGGAGAGATAAGATTATAAAAAAGAGTGTCTTTTTGAGATTACACAGATATTTTTCTAAAAGAAAATAACTTCTCTTCTGTTTAATATTCCCAAAAAATAACGATTGAAACACAACAATAAAGTTTACATAATATTTGTATAATAAAGTTTACATATCAAAGTTTCATATTTAAAAAACAATAAATTTATGTCCTCGCGATTGTATGTTATAACAAATTCATTTTATGAGATACCATTTATGAGACACCACGTGCAGCGTACTCCGTGAGTATCGATCGACTGACGAGACGCACAAATATCCTATTATTAACTATTACTGGTTGCTCGCTGGCGCAGGCGCTACTTTCTATCAATTGCACGTGCGTTTAAGTCGATTCAGTAGCATTCGTGCGTTCCGTGAGCAATCATGAATGTCAATGACCCTATCATGTCACAACGGGACGCGAGTGATTACAGTATTCAATTGAATCGTTGGCTTCTAAAACTGGTGGGCGCTTGGCCAAGTTCAGCCTCGACAACAGTTAGAGAAAAGGTGATTTCAACAATACTGATAATCGTCTGCTACTCGTTGATAGCCTACACTGTTATACCTTGTATTCTGAACATCCTGTTCGAAGAGACCGATGTGCAAAAAAAATTAAGAGCTGTTGGTCCATTAAGTCACTGGTGCATGGGTGGCATGAATTACTTCTCACTGCTGTTTCGCAGACGCGATATATATCGTTGTGTAGAGCACGTAAGGACCGACTGGCGGATGATGACAAAGATAGGAGATCGTCAAGTGATGCTCAAATATGCTAAATTTGGTCGTTTTGTCGCTGGATTGTGCGCAATTTTCATGCACAGCGGTGTATTCTCGCACGGCGTGCTGCGGGGCATCATGCCGACATTTGTATATATCGGAAACGTGAGCGTGTCAGTGCAGGTATTACCATGTCCCACGTACAGCAAGTTCGTAGATATTACAAAGAGCCCGGCAGGCGAAATCGCATTAACTGTGCAACTCCTTTCGAGCATCGTTGTCAATTCCGTCACGGCCGGCGCCTGCAGTCTCGCAGCGGTGTTTGCGATGCATGCGTGTGGCCAATTGAATGTACTGATGAGCTGGCTAGACCAGTTGGACGATGGAAAGCAACAAGATGTGGTACACCATCGATTGGCAATCATTGTGGAACACCATCTGAGGGTATTAAGGTATAAATTTAAACCGATATAAATTTAATATTAATATTTCTGTTTTATGTATAAAAAATAAAATCTTTTATATTTTAATGTTTCTAATCTCTTTAAGCCAATCCAAAATTTTATCTCTCTTATCTGACTTTCTTTTTCCTTCTCTCAATAATATATTATAATATAATTCCAACAAAAAAAAGTTTACATACGTAAATATGATTGTAATTTACGTTACTTACAGTTTCGTGACACAAATGGAAGCACTTTTAAATCAAATATGTTTTGTAGAATTGCTAGGATGTACGTTTAACTTATGTATGATCGGATATTATGTCATTACGGTACGCTAAAGTAAAAAAATGAATATGTAATTAAGACATATCGACATTGTATCACTTTTCATACTTAAATAAATTGCAAAATGAAAGACGCACATGAAATAAATAATTATTGCACAGACAAAATTGCCACAATACAATCAAGCGACAGCAAGCATGATGTAATTTAAGATTCATATAACCGTTATATCTTTGGTGTAAAGAAGCATCGAATTTCAGAAAATAAGTGTTAATAATTGTAATTTGAGTTTGGACCAATGACAATAAGTCTAATCAAGTTATAAGAAAATCCTATTTTCAATCAAAGCGAATTTTAATGCGTAAAATATTTCAGTGAGAATTTATGTACAAATCCATTCTGCGTACTCTCTTTGCGAGCTGACATTTTTCGGTCTTAAAACGCAATCATGAACAGAATTAGAAAGTAATATCATATATTGAATTGACTTGATTGTTCTTGTAAGATAAGATTATCATCAGTATTAGAATTGTTACATTCGTGTTGTTCATTAAATATTAAACAAGAATAAATGATACAAGTATTGTGAATGTGAATTTGTGGCTGTGATGTGAACAACGAGTAACATCGCCACACAGTAATTTTTTCTGCGTGCGTTGTCCGATTTTGAACCATGTCTTCTACTGTCGTTATTGGATATACTGTGGCATTGCATCCTTATATTATTTTTCAACATTTAATAATACTTTTAATAATAATTGTATATATAAATTTCATAAATTATCATAAAACATTACGATATACTTTCAGGGATGGAACACAGTAGAGACGGCAATGACAATAGCTTGTATGATGATCGTATACATATCCATGACCTTCAATATTTTTATATTTTGTTATATTGGCGAAACGGTAACAGAACAGGTAAAAAATACAAATTATGAAATAAAAATTTTGTGGTATAACATATATATACTTATATATACTTATATGTATTATCTTGTCCAAGTTTTATTAAGAGTACTAAATATGTGCATTTATCACGACTTTTCTCTTGAAATAAATAATTTAATAGTGTAAACAAGTAGGAGAAATAGCTTACATGATTAATTGGTATCGTTTGCCATATAAAACGGCTCGAGGTCTAATCTTAATTATCTCGCGATCGAGTAGTGTGATCAAATTAACTGCAGGGAAACTATTTCATCTTTCCATCGCAACTTTTGGTGATGTAAGTACACAAAATGTATATTATATATATTAACATAGGTGCCGACTTGCGAAAAATATTAGAGAGACACCGAGAAATAATGGAGAGGAACACAATAATATTCACTTTTTTGCGGTGCTGGAAGATATATATCGCTGAAATAATTAAAATTTATCAAATTAATGGAGATTTTAATTTCAGCGATTTATTTCCGTCAAGAGTATCGCAAAAAAGTGGATAATATTGTGTAATTAACATCCACTTCTTCAGAGGATTATAATGTACAAGATATTTTGCAGGTATTTGGTTATAGGAAAAGAGCCCTCTTGTC
>NW_017305474.1:51579-55046 GCF_001594115.1 Trachymyrmex septentrionalis
CGCTTTTCAAATCACGACTTTAATAAATCTGACTGATTCAATCTTTAGTTCAAACCTAGCTCGCTTGAAATGAGGATCAATCGTGGATCGATCTACGACTATGAATACGGACTTAGGATAGCAGACGACGTACCAATGTCACTTTTAATTCGCCGCATCAACGTTATGTATAGCGTATGCCATGTGGCCGGGCCTTTCTTACAGTTTTGATCATAGAAATTATTTACAATTGTTAAAAAACCTTTTGCTAAAAAACTAAAAGATAAAAATTATTGAGGGAGCATTGCACTCTCTAAAATTATTGGGGGAGCAAAAAGTGTCGCCCACTCTCCCCCCCTGCCCCCCTCCCGTAGTCGGCGCCTATGTATATTATGCTTTACAGCCAAATATATGTTCAAAATGTTTTAGGTGATAAGATCCTCCATGATATATCTAAACATGCTTCGGACTATGACAGCTTCTTAGACAATAATAGTTACACCATTTTGTATAAAGCGTTAGCAAATTTTCTAGTTATCACTATAAATTTATATACTATGTATAAATAACGATATGAATTATTAATAAAATATAGGACATCTAGAATATATATAGTATATTTCTATATCCCGAGAAAATACTATAAATAAATAAAAAATATTAGGTTGTCCGGAAAATCCGTGCGGATTTTACGCACGAACTTTCCGGACAACCCAATATTAAAATTAAATTGAAGCAAATTATAAGGATCTAATGATATAAATTCAAACAATAAATAAATGAAGGCTATTTCAGTCAAGCTTGTTTTCGATGCTGAATATATCGATATTCAGTGTAAGAAATGATAAAACAAATGTTTTGATCTTTAATATAATTTGTATCACAATAAATATAAAATTATAAAAATATCCATATAAATTTACTATGATTCTTATGACTATAAAAATATACATAGTTTATTTGCATATTTATCTATTATGGTATGCTTAAAATACGAATGTATGTTATTAACATTTTGTAACGTTCTTATTTATAAAATGTTAATACTAATTTCTGATTTTCCAGAATTGGTGTGATGCAGCACGAATGATATTGTATATTATCATATATGTATCTATGACTCAATATGTTTATATTTTGTTACAACGACGAGATTCTTACGAAACAGGTAATTTCTCAGAAAATTTATAATAACTAGAGTTACCCGAATTACTATGCTTAAGAATGTACGTAAGTTCCTTAATTCCTGCGAATATAAAGCCTCTAATGAAATGTTAGTAACAATGAATTTTTTTTTAATTAGACTGTTAGCCTAATTTTTAATCCCCTGAGAGTCTGAGAGGGACCTACAGTTTAATTGTCGAATTGGTGATCAAAGGTCTCTTAATCACCATTTTGGGCTCTTCAAATGTGAAAAAACGTGTATATGGGTCTCGAACCTAGATTTAAGATGGAATCATACGATACTCGATTTCTTGAATGATATAAGCAATTGCTAAGCATGTATGCTGCTATGCTTGATTTGATGTATACAGTCTGACAAATAACTATGAAGTTTGACAAATAACTATGAAATTAGCAATTGTTACTTTTGATTGGTGCATGCAAGAAAATAAGCTATGAAGTAATAAATAATGGATTTAGGTCCGGTTGTATCAACGTTACTTTGACTTTAAACGAAACTTAAAACTCTATCTCTCGTTTTGAAGTCAAAAAGAAACAGATACAGAAAAAATTTTAAGCCTCACTTAAAATCAAAGTAATGTTGGTACAATCGGACCTTAATTATTCTATGTTAAAAAAATCGTTTAATGACTTGAGCTTTGTGATTTGAATTGTTTCTTAATTGTTTCTCACATTTCTGAAAATATAAAAAAATGTTTATATAGAAATTTTATGAATACCTACATTATATAATTTAATAGTGTAAAAAAGTTAGCAAAAAGGCATATATGACTAATTAGAACGCATTAAAATTGTCTGTATCATTCTGATAATAGCGCAATAGAGTTATGTAGCGCATTAGAGTAATGTTATCAAGAAATTATCACTGAAAATTATTGCAATTGTCAATTGCAACTTTTGGTAATGTAATTTTAAAACGTATACCACATATTTTTATTTAAAAAAAAATAAATTATTCTTAACATTAAAAAGATAAATATTTCTTACGAAGAAAAATGAGATTATAAAAGAGAGATGAGATTATAAAAATAGTGTCTTCTTGAGACTACGTGTATTTTTCTATAAGAAAGTAATTTCTTTTTTGGTTAATATATTCCCGAAAGATAACGAAACACATAATAAAGTTTATATATATATACCTATTTGTATAATAAATAGGTAATAATATTTACATATCTATCTGAATTATATGTGTATAAAAATTTCATATTTGAAAAACATTAAATTTATGTCTTTGCGAATATGTTATAGCAAATTCGTTTACGAAACACCACGCATCGTACTCCGTGAGTATTGATCGACTAATGAGACGCACAAATATCCTATTACCTATTACTGTAGTTACTCCCTGGCGCAGGCGCCGCTTTCTGTTAACTGCACGCATGTTTAAGTCGATTCAGTAGCATCCGCGCGTTCTGTGAGTAATCATGGATGTCAATGAACGTGTCATGTCACACTTGGACGTGAGTGATTACAGTATTCAGTTGAATCGTTGGTTCCTAAAACCAGTGGGCGCTTGGCCAAGTTCAGCTTCGACGACTGTTAAAGAAAAGGTGATTTCAATAGTACTGATAATCATCTGCTATTCATTGATAGCCTACACGGTCGTACCTTGCATCTTGAACATCCTACTCGAAGAGACCGATATGCATAAAAAGTTACAAGCTGTTGGACCGTTAAATCACTGGAGTATGGGAGGCATGAATTACTTCTCACTGCTGTTTCGCAGCCGCGATATATACCGCTGCGTGGAGCACGTGAGGACCGATTGGCTTATGATGACAGATATAGAAGACCGGCAAGTGATGCTGAAATATGCTAAATTTGGCCGTTTTGTCGCTGGGCTGTGCGCAATTTTCATGCATGGCGGGGTGTTCTCGCATAGCGTGATGCAGGGCATCATGCCTACATTTGTATACATCGGGAACGTGAGCGTATCAATGCATGTATTACCGTGTCCCACGTACAGCAAGTTCGTAGATATTACGAAGAGCCCAGTGGGCGAAATAGTGTTTACCGTGCAGCTCATCTCGAGCATCGTCGTCAATTCCGTTACCGCCGGTGCCTGCAGTCTCGCAGCGGTATTTGCGATGCACGCGTGTGGCCAGTTGAATATAGTGATGAGATGGCTGGACCAACTGGACGATCGAAAGCAGCAGGATATGGTACAGCATCGATTGGCAATTATTGTGGAACACCATCTGAGAGTGTTAAGGTAATATCGACATAAATTTAAAAGTTCGTATTTCTGCTTGATATATAAAAAATAAAATCTTTTATATTTTGATGCCTTTGATCTTTAA
>NW_017305474.1:55146-63540 GCF_001594115.1 Trachymyrmex septentrionalis
TCTTGATATATATATAAAAAATAAAATCTTTTATATTTTGATGCCTTTGATCTTTAAGCTAATCCAAAAGTATGTCTCATCTGATTCTCTTTTTCTTTCTCTTAATATATTATAATTTAGTTCCAAAAAAAGTTTATATATGTAAAATATGATTGTAATTTACGTTGTTTACAGCTTTGTGGCACAAATGGAAGCACTTTTAAATCAGATATGTTTTGTAGAATTGCTAGGATGTACGTTTAATTTATGTATGCTCGGATATTATATCATTACGGTACGCTAAACAATTAAAGTAAATGTGTAATTAAGACACATTTATGATGTATGACTTTTCATACTTAAATAAATTGCAAAATGAAAAATGCACATACAAGAAATAACTATCGCAGAGAAAAAATTGCCACAATACAACCAAGCGACAGCAAGCACGATGTTATAATTTGAGAATCACATGACTTATCGTCATATTTTTGGTATAAAGAAGCGTTTTCAGAAGGTAAGTATTAATAATTGTAATTTGAGATTAGATTGATGAAAATAAGTCTAATCAAGTAAGAGAAAATCCTGTTTTCAGTCAAAGCAAATTTTAATACGTAAATATTTCAATGTAAATTTATATATAAATCCAATTCTGTAAACATTCTTTGCGAGTCAACATTTTTCAGTCTTGAAACGCAATCATGAATAGAAAGATCATGATTAGAAAGATAATATCATGTATTAATTTGACTTGATTATTTTTATAAAATAAGATTATTGTCATTAGTATTAGAATTATTTCATTCTTATTTTTTATTAAATGTTGAACAAAAAAATGATACTCACGATCATGTTGTAAATATTAATCAGACCGTAGCTATGACTTGATGTGAACAACAAATAACGCTGTCACACGTGATTTTTTTGTCCATGTACTGTCAGATTTTGGCCCACGATCTTCGTTTATTGTCGTACTGGATGTACTGTGGCATAGCGTTCTTATATTATTTCTTAGAAATATTTAACATATAATAATACTTTTAACAATAATTATATATAAATTGCATCATAAATTGTCATAATACATTATGATAAACTTTCAGGGATGGAATACAATAGAAACAAAAATGACAATAGCTTGTATGATGATTATATATATATCCATGACTTTCAACATTTTTATATTCTGTTATATTGGCGAAACGGTAACAGAACAGGTAAAAAATATAAATTATAAAATAAAAATTTTATGATATAATATACAAATATATAGGGCGAGTAAGAAGTCCCGGACCGGTATTCCATAATCTACTATAATAGCTGATTCTAAGAGCTTTTCAAAACACTATAATAAAATAATTTTTCATAAAGTATTTTTCGATTTATAAGGCTTGAAAGTTATAGTATAGCCTGCATTAGCATTACGCAAAGTCCGATCGATTATGCATACTTATTTTCATTTTTATGTAAAAATGAATTTTTAATGCAAAAATGAAAATAAGAGGAATAATCTCCAATGGCCTTGATCTTTACAAATGTTATCCAAGACATGATACCTCCTGAACAACATTCAAGAGGTTTTAGCTGTTGGTCGGACACCTGTACTGTAACTTTCGAGCCTTGTAACTGGAAAAGTACTCAATAAAAACTAATTTCATTACAGAGAGTTTTGGAAAACTCTCAACATCGGTTATTAGATTCTGAAATCAGAAATAGGGTGTTCTTTTTAAAAAAATTAATGTGACTTTGACCTAACCTTGGCGACGCCACCTAAAGTCAAACTGATAAAATCAGTGTATAGATCATTTAAAACCGTACAACTTTTGTAGGAAACATTTCTTTCGGAAATGCTTAATTTTCGAGATATTTCATCGGAAATTTTTACTCATCCTGTATAGATATATACAATATATTGTATATATGTATATATGTATATATTTTCCGAGTTTTATAAATAAAAAAGTGCTAAATATATTATCACAACTTTCCTACATTATAAAATGATTTAATAGTGTAAACAAGTAGGAGAAATAGCTTACATGACTAATTGGTATTGTTTGCCGCATAAAACGGCTCGAGGTCTAGTCTTAATTATCTCCCGATCGAGTAGTGTAATCAAATTAACTGCAGGGAAACTATTTCATCTTTCCATCGCAACTTTTGGTGATGTGAGTGCACGTTAATGTAAGTATATTATGTTTTTGCAGTCAAATACATTTCCAAAATGTTTTAGGTAATGAGAACCTCCATGATATATCCAAACATGCTCCGAACCATGACAGGTTCTTAAATAATGAGATTTATACCATTTTGTACAAAGCGTTAGAAAATTTTCTAGTTACCATTATAATTTCATATTATATTTGAATAATTATATGTATTACTAATAAAATACAAGACATCTATTATCTATATCACTTTTAAATCCTAAAAACAAGATATAAAAATTATTATTAAAAAATTAATATTTCTTTAAATAATTATTTTTATTTTTTAACTCTAAACAAAATAAAGGAAAATGAAATAGAATGAAGGATTATATAAATTTTTTGATAAAATGAAAAAATTATGAAAAGAATGACAGATTTTTCTATTATATATTACATTTGAAAGTAATATAAAACAAATAACAGTGATTTAGAAACTGGATCATAAACTATTTCAATAAGAAATAGATACGTTTGTAGAAAAATTAATAACATAAAACGAGATTTTATTCAAAATGTAAAATTGTATTATTGAATATAAATGTTAGTCTTACTGAACTGTTTCATGTGTGTGTATATGTGTGTACACACACACTCACACACACACACACACACACACACACATGTACATATTTATTTATTTATTTTTATGCGGAAAATATCAATTTTCATTTCTAGTCTTCTTGGCTTTTTGCAGAGACTATATCTATATATACTTCTTTAATGCTTTCTTATTATATGTTATAATATACATATATATGAGAGTTTCCATTTTAAATGCCTTTCATTCATTTATATTGAGCATTATGCCTAAAATTTTTTTGAAGTATTAATATATCATGTTTTAATTACTTTACCTAGTAAATTTCAAGCGATATAAGATGACGAAAAATAAAAATTCGTTGTCACTTTCGGAAAAGTATCTTCATATTCCTTACAGAACGCAGTCTTCTGTCAAACTGACAAATATGCTTCGTGTGAGGAATGATTATCGATTGGACACGCGTGCGCTCTTCTCAACGCTACCGACGTGTTTTACAGCGCTGATTTTCCTAAACGTTGGCGCAAGCGTATTTTCGGATAAGTCTCTAGATACGGTTCTATACGATTATTGCAGTAATACATAGGTCGCTTTTGTGAAACGATCATGAGCGATCTGAAACACATCCTAATAAATTTCGAAAATGTCAATGACTACAGTATACAATTTAATCGATGGTTTCTTATATCGCTTGGTGCCTGGCCGCAAAGAAGCGCGAGCAAAATCAAACAAATTGTGGTGTCAATGCAAATCTTCATTTTTTCAACCGTGGTGGCAGTCATTATGATACCATGCACATTATACATATGCTTTGAAAAAGAAAAATTTGGTATTAGAATAAATGCTATTGTTCCATTGATGCACAGAATCATGGGATCTATAAATTATTGGCAATTACTTACGCATAACAAAGATATTCAACATTGCATACTGCATATGGAGACGGACTGGAAACTCATTCATAAAATGGACGACCGCGAAGTTATGTTGCGATATGCCAAAATTGGCCGTTTCATAGCCAAATTTTGCGCAATATTTATGCACAGTAGTGCGATCTTTTTCACCGCGGTCAAAGCAGTGAAAACTACGACCATTATTGTCGGTAATGAAACCTTTAAGATGTATCCGATGACATGTCCACCGTACAGCAAAATCGTTGACGCGAGATTCAGCCCTACGAACGAGATCCTGCTGAGTACGCAATTGTTGTCGACACTTATAGTGAGCTCCTCTACAGTAGCTATATGCAGTCTTGCCGCCGTTTTCGCGATGCACGCCTGCGGTCAACTGAACGTATTGCATACATGGCTAAAAGAACTTGCTGAGGAGAAGACATATCATTCAGCAGAAAAAAAACTTGCTGTTATTGTGGAACATCACTGGAGAGTTCTCAGGTATTTTGTTTAAAAGGGAACATAACACGGAAAGAATTTTCTCTTAAAATTTACCTTAAAAATATAATAGTTATAGTACAATATAATATTTTAAAGATTTTCATTATGCACTGCAGTAAAAATTTATTTTATATTTTATTGTAATTTTATTAGTGAATGAGATAGATTTACATAAAATTCTTTGAAATATAATGTTGTCCTATGACTATCATATTTTCAGGATAAACTCTAAGAAAAAATTCTCTCCGTGAATCAAGTGTCGTTCAGTTTTAATAAGCTTTGATTATATTAAAATATAGAGACAAAAATAAGATTTTCTAATAATGATGTACCTTATAATAATGATAAAAAATTCTTTATAAAAAACTTTATTTATTAAAAAAATTAAAAAATAGTTATTAAAAATATGAAGTACTCTTAAAATCATTCAACTTTTATTTAAAATTTGTTTATATTTTGAACTGCTTAATATTCATTCAGAAAGAAAAAAAAAATTTTTTTTAAGATAAAGTTCTATTCCTTTAACGTGCGAAAATGAATTTATTAAAAAATACGCATCTTTTATTTTTGTATTTTAACATAAACAACAAAGAAGATAACAAAACTTAAAATCGGAAGGAGTACACTTGATTGTGTTTCTTTGTTAGATCACTTAGAGCTTAAATATTGATTACAATTTATGGTATAAATTTCTTTTCATTAAGTGTTAACTTTAATCGAAAATATTTATTCCGAAATTTCCTTAACTAGATTTTCAGATCCAGTGTACTTTAAATTAATGTATTTTTTTTAACTTTAAAAGTTAACATAATTGTATTTATTTTTCATTTTAAAAGTCAAAATTCGAGGAAAAAATTATGTAACTTAAGCTTATGTAAAGTTGTAAAAAATATTTGTTATAAACAATTTTCATAAATTACAATTTGTTTATAAACAATGTAATTGAAGAAAAAAGATCCAAAAGTTATTGAATACTGATTTAAAGTGGATTTTACGAAAGAAAATATCCAACTTGAATATATTTTAACTACATAGATATGTTTCAGCTTCGTTGTACAAATAGAGAATATTATGCATAAAGCCTGTTTAGGAGAATTAATGGGATGCACGCTGAGCATGTGTTTACTTGGATATTACTCTGTTATGGTACGCTAAAAACAAATTAAATTTCTTTGCATATTACAAATGATGTAATTGAGATGCTGTAAAAACAGATTAATCTTATTTTTCTACAGTAAATAAAACGATCAATTGATTTTACAGAACTGGGCTAATTTCGATGCAGTAAAAGTATTTTCATATATGAGTGTATATATATCATATACATTCAATATATTTATATTTTGTTACATCGGTGAAGTTCTCACGGAACAGGTAATATCTCAAAATCAAAAAGATTTCTTAGACATTTGAAACTTTCCTCATTTTAATTGTATACAAAATATAATATAATGTTATCTAATTATATAAATATAAAAATCTTTAATATTTGATTATTTACATTTTATTATCATATTTATGAAAAAAATAATCTAATTGTGTTCACACATATCTAAATTATTCTTTAATATCTCTTTATCATCATTGCTAGATATTTGGACACTTCAAAAATTTTGCGAATACTTTTATTTATTTATTTATTTATTATAGTGCAAAAATATCGGGGAAATAGCATATATGACCAATTGGTATAAACTGCATCACAAAACAGCACTTAAACTCACTTTGATACTCATGCAATCGAGTTATGTCATTAAAATAACAGCAGGAAAAATATTTCGGTTATCCATAGCAACATTTGGCGATGTAAGTAATATATTATAGAACATTTATTAATAACATTAAAATTTTTATGTAATTTATTTTCTTGTTATGCATGTATTGTTATAATTATTCTACGTAATGATTTGACTATTTATTTTTACATATGCCGTATCAAAGCAAATATTAACAATATAATCAACAGTTGTACATTTATTATTAACAAAAATGAGAAATCCTGTTATTACAGATAATAAAAACTTCCACGGCATATTTAAATTTTTTGAGAACAATGACTGTAGAAAAATAACAAGTTATAAGACACACACATAAATTATTTTCTAGATAGAAATGTAAAATAAACTAATAATTATGATATAACAGGGTTTTCTGTGATTCTACGGTTCTTAAAGGCAAAAATGATATCCTTAAAGATTCTCCTGAAACTAAAGAAGTAAAAACTCAATACCTTACAAAACTTATATGCATAGCCATAAAAGTACTTTCATATTCCTATTCAAATGCGACCTTTTGCGAAACTGACAAGACAAAACACCTGTTAGGAAAAAAATCGATTTGAAACGCACGCGATACTCTCAATAAAAAAGTACCAATGTAAGCGTTCATCAAACTTTAGAAGTTGGCGCACGCGCTTATTCAAATAGAATCCTTGCTAGAACCATTGTCCACCCTGGCAGTGCGCCAAGCTAGTTCACGAAGCGAGCATGACGAATTGGAAACGTGACTTGAAAAACGTTGATTTCAAGTACATTAACAATTATAGTCTGCAAATTAACCGATGGTGCCTAAAACCGATAGGTGCTTGGCCCATAACAAGCACGTCGAGTACATTAGAGAAAATTGTCGCGATAGTACTGATCATCTTTTGTTCACTTACAATAGCAATCGTTACGGTGCCATGTATACTGTACATAATATTGGAGGATCAGACTATCATGGCAAAGATAGGCGTCTTTGGGCCATTGTTTTATAGGATTATGGGTTCGATAAGCTATTGGACATTGCTCAAGCGCAGCCACGACATTCACAATTGCATACAGCACATGGAGATAGATTGGCAGTTTATACAAACAATCGGAGATCGTAAAACGATGCTGCAATACGCTAAGTTCGGACGTTTTCTCGCCGGAATTAGTGCGGCGATCACGCAGGGCGGTCAGCTGCTCTTCGGCACCGCAAAAGCAATAAAAACTACGACCATCATGATCGGCAACGAGACTTTTAAAACGCGCCCAATGACATGTCCAACATACAGTAAGATTCTCGATACGAGATTCAGCCCTATAAACGAAATCATGCTGATTATACAATTCGTGTCGGCATTTGTAGTAAGTTCCGCAATAGTGAGTGTTTGCAGTCTCGCCGGAGTTTTCGCGATGCATGCCTGCGGCCAACTCAACGTATTGTATGCGTGGTTGAACAAACTGGTAATTGAATACGAAGAGAAGGGAAATCAATCAGTCGAACAAAAATTGGCTGCTATTGTGGAGCATCATTTGAGAGCATTAAGGTACTATTTTTCTTAAGGAACTATATTTCTTGGATGTATGATACTTTGCTTTAACAAATATTGGATCGTCCGGAAAGTCCGTGTGTATTTTCCGCACGGACTTTCCGGACAACCTTGGGTTATCCGGAAAGGTCCGTGCGGAAAATACGCACGAACTTTCTGGACGACCCAATATAACACAATTTTAAAATAGATATTGATTTTTTCTCTACAAACATTTCATAATAAATAAAATAAATATTATCATTAATACGATGTATGTAAATATATGTTCGACAAATTTTTGCAAGAAAATTTTGTTAATGAAGAGTTTTCACTTAAACATTCCGCAATTATACAAATGTATTACAGTTTTATAGCACGTGTGGAAAGTATTATGCATAAAGTTTGTCTTGCAATATTGATGGGCTGCACGCTAAATATGTGTTTATTTGGATATTATTCGATTATGGTATGATTAAAAGAAATATATTATTAAAAATATACACGCTATTTTCATACATTTCTTTAATTATAAAGAATCAAATGCAATTATTAATAGTATAATGTATGTGTGTGTGATATATAGTAATAATAATAGAATTGTTAAATTTTTGTATAGTAATAATAATAGAGTTGTAAATTTTATTATTTATGATAAACTTGTAAAATTAATTTTTCAGAATTGGGGTGCTTTCGATGCAGCAAAAATATTGTCATATATTACTTTATATACTTCAATGGGGTTTAATATATTTATTTTTTGCTATATCGGCGAGATTTTGACACAGCAAGTAATACAAAGCTTCAATACCTTTCACTTTAATACCTTTCAAGATTAAAATAATTTTTTTAGAAATACGAAATCTATTCAAATCCGAATAGAGTATTAAATATATAAAATATAGAAACAAAATAATTATATTTATATAATAGCTGTTTTTTATACTTTCTGCAGAAAGGTATTTAAATTTATAATAAATTAAAAAATATTTATATTTT
>NW_017305474.1:63637-69610 GCF_001594115.1 Trachymyrmex septentrionalis
GATCAAGTAACGTAACAAAAATAACTGCAGGAAAATTAGTTCATTTATCTATTGCAACTTTTGGCGATGTAAGTAATATATCAATTAAATTCCTTATAATACTAAATCTCAGATTTAATAAATATAAAATTTAAATTTTATTTAATATTTGTTTTAATTGTACTAATTATATTTGATAGAAATATTGTAATGCAAAATTTCATACATGAATTGGTACATTGTTAATAGAAACAAAAATTTTGCTATTTTAGGTAATTAAAACTTCCACGGCTTATTTAAATATTTTACGAACAATGATGTAAAACTTGTAGTTAGTAATGTAGTTAACTAGAAATATGTAGCAAATTAGGAAGTTGGACAACATATTTTATATAGAATAGAATACTTTTCAGGTAGGATATTAACACTATCTAAATATAAGTAATGTTTATGATATTATGTATACTTCAGATTTTTTATGATTAAATTTTTCAAAAGTTTAGCGGAAATTTTTCGATAATTCGCTTAAAATTAAGTAATTAAAGTTCAATACTTTATACAAAATTTATACTTACTTTCGTAAAGTATTTTCGCACACTTGTCTGAATAACGGCCTCCTGTTAAATTGGCAGGACAAATAACTCGCTGTGAAGTTATTGATCGATCGTGCAGTTCCTCTCAGAAAAAAATATGTCAATATGAACTTTCTCCAAACTTTGCCAGAAGTTGGCGCATGTACCTATCAAATAAAATCTTTGCAAGCACATTGTCCACAGTACGTCCGGTGCGTTCATATAATCATGACAAAGTTTCGACCTATGTCTCGATGTATATCCAGAACTATTAGCTTCAAAAATTACAATGATTACAGTCTTCAACTGGATGGAATGATTGCTCAAACCGATCGATGCTTGGCCACAAATAAACAGCTCAAGCATAGCGTGCAAGATACTCGTGTTATTAAACATTTTCATTTGTGTGATCGTGATGGCATTAATAATGATACCATGCACATTATTCGTATTATTCAGGAGGCCAATATCAAATTAAAACTGAGCGCAATTGCTCCGCTACTTCATAGTTATGGAATCGGTAAATTATTGGATGCTTTTTAAACGTAGTAGCAATATTCGTAAATTAATATGTTATGAGACCGATTGGAAAATTATACGTACGATCGAAAATCGCCAAATAATGGTGCAATATGCTAAGTTAAGTTGTTTTATCGCCGGGATCTGTGAGGTGATTATACATGGTAGTGCATTTCTATTTAGCATAGCCAAGGCGATTAAAATTCATACCCATCATTGTTGGCAATGAAACTTTTAGGATGTATTCATTATTGACGTGTCCGATTAACAGCAAAATCATCGATAAGTTTCAGTCCTGTAAATAAAATCACATTGGTTGGAGCAATTTCTATGCAACATTTATAGTAAATTCATCTACTGTCTACTGTAATAAAGTTTCTCCTGCGGAATTCATGGAATGGACAGACATGTGTCTTCTTGGATATTACACTATTACAGTATGCTAAACAACACACACTGAATGATAATTAAGAGTATTTATACATAGTTATCCTACATAGTTGTAATCCTGCGGTAATTATTTTTGTAATCATTCGACGTCCGAACAAATAATATCGGTGATATTGTTCATTTATATCTAAATAGCATCTCTCCTCCGAACTGTGCATACAAATTTACAGAAAATTTCGATGGCTTTACATTTTTGTTCGCAGAAAATTTGAATATTACGTAAATACAAATAACGCGTTGCATAATTAATGGTATTCATAATCTGATTTTGCGATAATTGTTTTTATAGTTGTTCCGACATGGCAACAACTATAAAAACAATTATCACAAAATCAGAATTATGTAAGATATGATTAGACACTCTCACCTGTCACTGACAATAAATACATCTACTAACGTTGATTTATATTTACACAAAAAAATCTTGTTCAACCATTTTCTTCCTTCGTCTTACAAAATATGTATTAAAAAAGATAAATTGGATGATAAAGATGAATCTATATTTTAATTTTTAAAAACTTGGGAAATATTCTCTCGGAAAAAAGATATCTTACTCTTTATCACGCTTGTTATTATAATTTCTGTATATTAAAATACAGAAATAATTTTCATCTTTATTGAAATTATATGTTTACTCTTTTTAACAGTATAAAAAGCAAAATTATTCATGTTCGGAATTGTACTATTATACTTTATCCCTTATATTTCTCTGATTTCCATATACTCATTTTTATAATAATGTCTGTAGTAAAAAAATTTTTTTTGTCGCAGATTTTTTTCGTCATTTAATTAATTTACCTTTCAATCAATATAAGAGAAATATGGTTAAAATATATTACCGAAAATTTGATGAAATAATGAACTTCTAATGTTACTTCCACGAATCTATCCTTACACTCCTCATAACACGCGATGTTCTCTCAGACTTTGGACAATAGAAACTCTCGACGAACAATTATATCGATTGAATATACACCCCTCTCAAAGTAACTTTATAATGTTAGATCGTTCATCAAACTCTTTTGAAGATCGGCGCAAGCGCTTCATCATATATCGGCGATGAGTTGTCTAACCATCGCAGTGCACTGTGCGCTTTCGTGCAGCGATCATGTCAAATACCAAAAGTGCGCCAGAAAACAAGATATCAAAACAATATAACAATTATAGTTTACAATTTAATCAATGGTTTCTCAAGCCAATTGGTGCGTGGCCACAAAAAAATGCGACATCAGTGTGGAAAATCTTTATATTATTACAAATTCTCATTTGTTCAAGTTTAATAGCATTAATAACGACACCATGTATGTTATATGTATTATTTGAAAAAGTGAACATCAAACAAAGATTGAACGCAATTGGACCACTGCTTCACAGGCTTATGGGCATGATAAATTACTGGGTGCTATTAAAGCGCAGCAGCGATATTCACAAACTAATACGACACATGGAGACAGATTGGAATCTCGCACAAAGAATAGATGAACATAAACTGATGCTGCAATATGCCAAGTTCGGTCGTTCCATCGCTATGATCTGTGGACTAATTATGCAAGGCGGTACGTTTCTGTTCAGTTTAGCAAGAGCATTGAAAACTACAACCATCATCGTCGGCAACGAAACTTTTACGACGTATCCTATGACCTGTCCGGTTTATAGCAAGATCATCGACACGAGATTTAGCCCTGTGAATGAAATCGCGTTGGTTCTGCAGTTTCTGTCAACGTTTGTACTGAGTTCTTCTACTGTCGGTGCTTGCAGTCTGGCTGCTGTCTTCGCGATACATGCTTGTGGTCAGCTAAATGTGCTGTCTATATGGTTACATGAACTTGTTCAAAATCAGGAGAAAAAAAATCATATAACTCAAAAAAAACTGGCACTTATTGTGGAACATCATCTAAGAGTATTGAGGTATTTTACATACTTGTTAGAAAATACATATCTTAGAGCTCTATAAGCGAATTCTTTATATTTATTGGAATAATTTAATTCAATTATATTTAAAAATAGAAAATATTGTAGTTTTATTTGGAATTAAGATAAATTTATTTTTATTTTCTAAATGATAAAAAATCTCTGTCATTGTGTTCACGAAAAACATCGTTTCAATGTGCAAATTATTTGTAAATAAATTCTTCTGTGTTACATTTATACATTCAGTTTTATATCACGTGTGGAAAGTATTATGCATAAAGTTTCGCTTGCGGAATTAATGGGATGCACGACAAGTATGTGCCTACTTGGATATTATACTATTATGGTACGCTAGAACTGTAAGAAAATCTTATTAGACATAAATAAATGTCATTTATTTATGAAAAACCAAACTGTTCTATTCTATTAGAAAATGTGTATTAAAAACAATAAATTATACGATAAAGATAAGTTTATATTTTAATTTTTAGGCTTGGGAAACGCTTGATACAGCAAAATTAACATCTTACTTCATTGTATATTTATCAATGGGTTTCAATATTTTTATATTTTGCTACATCGGAGAAATTATCACAGAACAGGTAATATGCCGAGAATTAAAAGATACTAAAATGTCAGATTTTAATATGTATTTATAACTTTTTTAATTTATTAATTTATTAATTAGTCAATAATCGCATTAAGCAGAATATGTTTTTTGTATGTATTAAAAGTTTTCTTTGCTGAGATATAACTATCCCTGCAGATCTTAATGTATATTTCGCGTGAAGAAAAGTACCAATTGTTGCGAAATAAACGTTCTTCTGAACATGAGCATTCCTTGCTTTTAATTTTCTACTAAATTTAAATGTAGGAACTAATAATAAGGACACACTGAGCGTTCATTGAACTACTTTGTTTCCTAAATGCAGCCAATACTTTTTAAAAAAGAGTAAAATATAATACTCTTATATTAATAGAGGAAAAATTCTACAATAAAACTGCCTTGCTTTTAACAAAATTGAATATTTCTCTTTAATATCTTGTAAATTGTCAGATTCTTTTCATTACGCATAAAAATTTTAACATTTTATATTATATGTCAATTTATGTCAATATATTAAACAATATTTATATCAATTTATTAGTGCAAATATGTTGGGGAAGTAGCATACATGACTGATTGGTATAATCTACATCACAAAACTGCACGTGACCTCATTTTGGTCATTGCTCGATCGAGTAATGTGATTAAGATCACTGCAGGAAAGTTATTCCATTTATCTATTGCAACTTTTGGTGATGTAAGTATGCAGATGTATTATTTTTCTTTATCTTGTTAATAAAAAAATAATAAATTACATCTTATATTTCACTGATTGCAAATGACAATCATTTTATATAAATTGGATTATCTATTATCTTTAAAACATTCATTCAATACATTCAATTATATACATATGATTAAAAATTTCAAATTTTAGTATTATTTATACAGTATAATATATATTGTTTTTATATTGTGTAGAAACAAGCATGTTATTTTTCTAGGTAATTAAAACTTCCATAGCTTATTTAAATCTCTTGCGAACAATGACTATGTAAAAAATGATTGTGCGAAACATAAGTTAAGAAATATGAAGGATATATATTTTATATAGAACAAATTATCACATATTCTAAAGAAAAGATTTAATAAAAAAATCGACAATTATGTCAAAATCAAGATTATAAGCTATTAAATTATTTTCAAAGGTGTACACTACAATTTTTTATGATCCTCTTTTATGCTTGTTATTATAATCTCTATATTTAAAGATACTAATTTTTTTATTCATCTAAATTACATATTTATTATTTTTAACAAATAGAAAATATTTAAGTTCTCCTGATTATCAGTGCGGAAATCATATACAAATTATCAAATTCGTAGTTTACATTTAATTTCTGCATTGAGGAGAATTCAATCAAAATCGGAACGTTTGCAGTTAATTTCGGTGGTAAGTAAATTCCAATTGTTTGCAAATTATACTTTATCACTTTAAAAATATATAATATATATTTACACAACAATAACTGCGGAGGTTCACTTGATAATTTATTTACATTTAATTTATTCTTCGAACTACAAAACTATTTTCATTTTTGTATTTCATTGTACTTCACACATTATATCTAATAATAATGAGTATTGTTATGTAATATTTCAGTTGTATAGCAGACAAAGTATTATAAATTTTTCTTGTGAAATTGACATGATGTATGATAACTACCTCAATCAACTAAGATATCAATTAACTAAGTATGTTGAAAATATATTTAAAAAATTACGACTTGGCATTAATAATTTCTATATGTATATATATATACACATTCAAATATCATATTATTGAAAAAATAGATTTATGGAAAATAATTAAGTTTTTTATATAACTTAATTAATTAATTTTATATATAAAAATAAAGATAATCATTATAACTTTTAAACCTGGAAAGATTTTGATCAAAAAAAACATTCTATTAATTTAAACTTATTGACAAA
>NW_017305474.1:69825-74554 GCF_001594115.1 Trachymyrmex septentrionalis
TATATATATATATGATCGATTGGTATAATCAACATCACAAAACTGCATATGTCTTATTTTTTAATAATCGCAAGGTGAAGTAATAAAAATTATTGCAGGAACATTATTTTAATTGTCTATTGCAATTTTCGGCGATGTAAGATGTATTAGTGCATGGATCTCCAGAAAAACGTTTTTATAATTAAAACGTTATGTATATTTTCTTTTATGATTACGAAACTTAACAAATAACCTCATAAAAAATATTTAATTTTGTATCTTTTCGTTGACTTATATTTATAAATATATTTATTATTCTTAAAATATAGCAGTTTAAATTATATATACAATAAACATTTTATATATATTGTTACAGGTTATTAAATACTTTCATGATATATTCAAATACAATATTTTACGAACATTAACATCGTAAACTGCAAACATTAGTAAGTGGTAATCGATCGAGAAACGTCCATCATAAATAAAGGAAAAGGTTATATTTGGTTAAAACGGGTTCTGAAGGTTAATAATTAAGGCTCGCACACTTTTTCGTGTGAATTCTCATGTCACGCAAAAAGCACCCTTGCACTCTCGCTCTCATTCTTCCGATAAAAAAAATATATATATAAACGTATACTTGACACGTGAAACATCGTGTCTCTTAAATCATTGACATATAATACTGGATGGAACATTAACATCGAAATCACTTTGGCAGATCTAGAAAGAGATAGAGATACTTGGATAGTAGTGAATCATGTAATCAAGGGTCCTGAGGCATTAAGTACTTAGATACATCTGTGCTCAGAGTGTTACTTTTGCATAAAATACACGTAGAAACCATATTTTAGGTTTTATTTTGTATCTAATAATTAATAATGTTTAGAATTATCGTACTATGTTAATACTAGTCAATTCTGAGGGCTGCTAATTTTAAAGAATACAATATTGTCCTCCCTCTCCTGAAACATAATTTGACCAATTAGGACAAGAGTAGAAAGAGAGTTCCGTGCTTAAATATCTACCTTACTCTTTCTAGGTCCGTCAAGACGAAAGATCAAAGAGATTTCGCTGCATGTTCCGTCCAGTGTATGTCAATGGTATAGATATGTGTATAATAATATATGTGTCTTTATAAAGATACATATATATACAAAATAGTAGTTAATATAATTAAAATAATTTTTTGGAATAAAGAGCTCTAAACAAAATGACAAAGTTAAAATCGCTGAAGCACACAAATAACAAACTCAAAATCAGGCTCTCAAACTATGATTTATCAGGGATAAAGTAGGACTACCTTCATAAATAGTGTGTTCTGGGAAACGCTATTAGCGCTACTTCTGTCATTCTATCTCGTTTATTAAACGTAAAACAAGGATAGAATGACACAAATAGCATCTCTTTGAACGTACCTATAATTTCCCAAACAAGATACTGATATTAACTCGCCTATGGTGGACTATGATTCAGTTAATCATTCAATTGTACCATTCAATATAAATTTCAAAATAAATAGAGCCAATTGTTGTCCGAAATTATATAATTCATTCCTATATTTTTCTGATTTCAATATTTCTATTTATAATATTTTCTATATTTCAAAATATTCTAATTTTTATCGCAACTTAATTAATTTATCCCGTTAATCAATATAACAAAAAATACAGTTAAGATACATTACCAAATTACAAACATCTGCTAAAATAAAAAATGTTTAATGAACTTCTATAATTTTATGTGATTCCATAATTTTATATAATTCCATAATTTTATATGATTCCATAATTTTATATGATGTTCTCTCACAAATATCGGATAATAAAAATCCTCGATAACTAATTACATCGATTGAATATACGCCCCTCTCAGAGTACCTTTACTAGTTCATCAAACTCTTCTGAAAATCGGCGCAAGCGCTTTGTCATATTTCGACACAATGAGTTCAATGAGTTGTCTTTCCGTAGCAGTGCATCGCACAGTTTCGTGCGGTGATCGTGTCAAATTCTAAATGTGCCAAAAAGCGACATATCAAAAAAATATAACGATTATAGTTTAAAATTTAGTCAATGGTCTCTCAAATTAATCGATGCATGGCCACAAATAAATACGTCGAGTTCAGTGCGAAAAATCTTTAATTTATAACAAATTCTCATTTGCTCGAGCATAGTAGCATTCATAACGATACTGTGTTTCTTATATACTTGTATGTATTATTTGAAAAAGATAATACCAAACAAAAACTGACTGTTGTTGCGCCATTGCTTCACAGAATTATGGGTTAGATAAATTATGGAGTGCTGCTCAAGTGAAAAAGTGACATCCACAAATTAATACACATGCATTGGAGTCTCGTATAAAGAATAGATAAACTTGAAGTGATAATAACAAGTTAAATACAGTCGATTCGTCGTTATGATTTGTGCAATAATCATGCATGGCGATACATTTCTGTTTAGCATAGTGAGTGACTAAAACCCTATCATTATCGGCAACGAAACTTTTAAGATATATCTGATGACGTGTCCGAATTACAACAAAATCATCGGTATAAAATCAGTCTTAGTTGGTTGTACAGTTTCCGTCAATATTTATAGTGAGTTCATCTACTGCCGGGGGCAGTCTGCTGTCTTTTGCGATTCATATCAATGGACAATTGAAAGTGCTTACGGTATGTGAACTGTCGAAAACCAGCATAAGAGAAATGATACAGCTGAACGAAAACTGGTTATTCGTTGAACATCATCTGAAAATATTGAAGTATTTCATACGTAAGTATTCGATAAAAAAATACATATCTTCTAGAGCTTTATGAAAATCTCATAATCAATTATTTAAATGAATTTATATATGTAAGTAATAATAACACAGGTCCACAAAAAAAGTACCCTCTGCTAGGGTGGAGACTCAGCTATTCTTATGTATTTTAAGTCGCTGAATACGAACCTGACATCAAAATTTATCTCAAATCAAACCTGGACAGTCCTATTTTGATGTCAAATTCGTCTATTCAGCGACTCAAAATACATAAAAATAGCTGGATCTCCATTCCAGCACAAAATACTTTTTTTGTGGCCTTGTGTAATTAATAATTTAAAAAGACATTCTTCTCAGAATTAAGTTAAATTTATTTTTATTTTCTAAATTATATACTAAAAGAGAAAAATTGAATTGTGATCGTAGAGTATCAATTCAAAATGTGATAACTTATTTAAACAAATTTTACTGTGATGTATTCATACACTTCAGTTTCATATCATGATTAAAAAATATGCATAAAATATCTCTTCTGGAATCAATATCTACAATAATTATGTGCTTATTTGGGTGTTAAACTATTACAATAAACTATAGATGTAAGAAAATAACTCTCCTAGATACGTAAATATAATTTATTTATGAGAAACTAAACTGTTCGTTCTATTAAAAAATGTGTAAGATGATATATAATATAATAAAGATAAATCTAATATTTTAATTTTATTATAGTAAAAGACATTATATGTTTATGTTAAAATAATTATTATTAAAACATGTCTTGAATTGTTAACATATTCAATTTTTAATATATTAATTTAACATAAAATGAATGTGTTATAGCATGAATTGTGTTGTTTGAATATTGTATTAAATATTAATATTTAACATTTTTTAGTATTAAAACTAAATTTAACTTAATTCTGAGAAGAATGTCTTTTTAAAACAATTTATGAATAAGCGAAAAAATAACAATACATTTTTAAAACGTAAATTCTAAAATAAAGGTATAAAATGAGAATTAATTTAAATTACAAATAATTTTTTACTGAAGAAATATGCTTTTACAATTTGCTTTTAAACTGTACTGTTTTATTTCCTGTGTTAATTTTTTAGATAATATTTGTATTACTTTCCATCTTGTGTTATTTTCATATAAAAATTTAAATGGATCGTTGGACACGTGTGTTGAATTTAATACAAATTCTTCAACTGTATAGGGTTGAGAACTTGATACAGGAAAAATAGTTTCAACATTTTTAAATTTTGCTACAGCGAGGAATTGTTACAAAACAGGTAAAAAATGTTGAGAATTAAAATGTGTTGAAATTAGGAAAATTATTGGATTTTAACATTTATTATTATAATTCAGTCAATATTTTTAAAAAGTCTAAAATATAATGCAATTACATTAATAGAGAAAAATGCTAAAATAAAATTACCTCATTTTTAAAAAATTTGAATATTTCTGTTTTTCTAAACATTATATAATCTAAATTATCAAATTGTTTTCATTATTTATAGAAAATTTTAATTTCATATGAATTTATTAGTGCAAATATGTACGGGAATGATATAATATATATGATTGACTAATATAATCTACATCACAAAACTGCTGTGATCACATTTTGATTTTATTGCTCGATTATTGCTCAAATTAATTAAGATTACCACAGGAAAGATATTCCATTTATCTGACCCAACTTTTGGTGATGTAAATAATGCAGATTCTTCATCGAAATTCGTCATTTTATTACTAAAAAGTTAATAAATTGCATTTATCTTATACTTTATTAATTGCAAATTAGAATCATCTTTTAAAAATTGGATAATTGCAATTAATTAACTGAATCCTCTACTATGTTTAACATATCCATTCAATACATTCAATTATAGTATATGCGTATAATGAAAAAATTTAACCAATAAGAAATAAAAATTAAAACCTATAACAATCGAAGTTGAATCTTTGATGCTTAAATGATTT
>NW_017305474.1:74654-108661 GCF_001594115.1 Trachymyrmex septentrionalis
CTTTTATCGGATTTTAAAACGCGGCTAAACTACTGAAATAATCACAAATAAATTTTGATGCGCAATAAAAAGCATCTATTAAAAAAATCTTAACATGCTAGAAATCTGTAAATAAATTTATTTATTGCGAAAAATATTACCGTGGCCGGGAGTCGAACTCGAATCTCTAATATTTCGTGCGAATATCTTAAGACTTTAAACTATCGAGTCTTTGGTGTATATATATCTAAAGATTGGTAGTGTCTCGGTGCTAAGTTACGCGCAGCGACACTGCCGTGGCTACTTTACGCGAGCCGAGCCGGCGAGTTACACCAGATCGAGATTATTGGATTTCAATATATATATATACAATAAATGTAATAAAAATGCAATAAAAATATTCTATGTTATACCTTTATTTCTGATAATATAAAAAAATGTATTGCTGTTTCCTCTGCCTTGCAAAATTTATATTAAACTCAACATATTTGTCGTGCATCAAACATTTCAATATTTAAACTTTTATGTGACTGTAAAAAGATGGAATATATTCAAGCACAAATATTATATAAAAAATTAATGCAAAAATTTAATACTTCGACGGTATTTAACAACAATTGTGGAAGTATATTTCTTAAATAAAATCAAAATTTATAATTTGTTAATTAACAAGGGAACTACACAAAGTGATAAATTCTGATTTTAATAAAACTTTGTATACAATAGAAGAAACAATTAAAAGAAATTGTTACTGTTAATGTAATTAAAAATATTATTGATCATTACGTAAATGAATATAGAGGTAATTTTGTTATAAAGCTTTAGTATAAAAAAATTTTTTGATATCTCGAATAGTTTTCGAGACATAATGGAAAAACTGAAAATTGCTTTATACATGAGGGGTGATTTTCAACCCGTTTTTCCGCCGCAACGGACATTTTCTAAATTTATCTTTTTATGTACATACGATATTATTCTATATGTATGTACCAAACATTTAATGATCAGATACGCAAACTTTTGAAGCAGTTGCAATATCAAATTGTACATTAAACTCATTAGAAGATGGCATAGGCATTACTTCAAAATTCTCATAGCACAATAAAATGTCCATTCATGACAATGCACTGCATGACTTCGTAAAGTGATCATGCTGATGCACTATAAGTGTGCGGCAGGAAGCATTGAATTGAAAAAGCAGGACAATTGCAGATTGCAATCGAAGACATCGCTTTTCCGTAAATTGTTGTAACTGAGTATTATAATTAACTATATGTTAGTTATCTCTCTCTATGCGGAAAATGGAAACAAGTTTGCAAAATTAAATATTTGGTATATTTTCAAACATTTCATTATATAGTTATGTTTGAATTTTAAAATACACATGAAAAATATGTGTAAAGTATGACTTGTCAAAATATATATTTAATTGGATATTATTGCATTTAAAATTGTGTTAAAATCATAAATAATATAAATATTTATTATTAGCGCATATTATAATATTTTTATAATATACAATTAATAATATATTTATATTATTCATAATTTTTAAACAATTTTTAAATGTCATCTCCGTTTTTTACACATAAATGTTAAATTTTTCTTTTCGAAGTATGGACCATCTGCTGAGAGTTCTGCGAAACGCTCTCTCATTCTAAATCAAATTAATATATATATATATATTGTAGTATACATCAATAACTTAGTGAGTTCTTTTTTGTTACTTCGTTGAATAATTTAGTCAATCACTTACTTAGACTAAATTTTTTAATTCTTTTCATTATATCAAATTATTCATCTGACTTAATTTTTACTTGTTTTGATTCGATTATAGTTCATATAACTAAAATTGTGCAACTATGAAACTGAAGTCGTTTCACCCGTTTGCCCAGAGAATGCTCTCTTCCCCAGAGATTTTTTTATAGTATAAAATGAAGAAAACTCTTAATGTCACTTCCACGAATCCTTACACTCCTCGTGACACGCGATGTTTTCTCAAACATCGGATAATAAAAACCTTCGACGAACCATTACATCGACATACACCCCTCTCAGGGCACTTTTATGATATTAAATCGTTCACCAAACTCTTCTAAAGATCGGCGCAAGCGCATCGTCATATTCTGGCACGATGAGTTGTCCATCCGTGGCAGTGCACCATATGCTTTTGTGCAGCGATCATGTCAAATTTCAAATGCGCGACAGAGAGCGACAGATCAAAAAAACATAACGATTACAGTTTACAATTTAATCGATGGTTTCTCAAACCAATCGGTGCGTGGCCACGAACAGATAAGCCGAGCCTAGTGTGGAAAATCTTGATATTACTACAAATTTTCATTTGTTCGAGCATAGTAGCATCCAACATGATACCGTGTTTATTATATGTGTTATTTGAGAAAGACAACATTAAACTAAAACTGAGTGCAATTGCACCATTACTTCATAGAGTTATGGGCTCGGTACATTACTGGGTGCTGCTTAAGCGCAGTGGTGATATTAGAAATTTAATACGACACATGGAAACAGATTGGTGTCTCGTACAAGGATTCGATGATCGTGAAATAATGCTGCAACAAGCTAAGTTCGGTCGTTTCGTTGCCATAATTTGTGGAATAATCATGCATGGAGGAACGATCCTGTTTAGCTTGGCAAGGGCAATGAAAACTGTAACTATCGTTGTCGACAACGAGACTTTTACAACGCATCCGATGACGTGTCCGATTTACAACAAGATTATCGATACGAGATTTAGCCCTGTAAATGAAATCGCGTTGATTCTGCAAAACCTAGCAATGTTAATAGTGAGTTCCTCTACTGTCGGTGCTTGCAGTCTAGCTGCTGTCTTCGCAATACATGCTTGTGGTCAGTTAAATGTGTTGTATGAGTGGCTACATGAATTAGTTAAAAACCACGAAAAGAGAAATGATAAAGCTAAACAAAAACTAGCTGCTATCGTGGAACATCATTTGAGAATATTGAGGTATTTCATAAGCAGGCATTCATTTAAAAAGTGCATATTCTACAGTGTATATAAATTATATTAAATTTCTATATAAATTAATAATTAATTATTTATATAAATAGATATTTCGTTAAAATTAGGATAAAATTATTTTCTTTTTCTTATAGATTACTAAAGACAGTCTGTTGTCAATTGTGTTTATAAAAGCATAAGTTCAGTGTGTCGATGACTTATTTATTTAAAAAAATTTACTATGTTACGTACATTTACACGTTTCAGTTTTATATCACAAGTGGAAAGTATTATGCATAAAGTTTCTCTTGTGGAATTAACGGGATGCACGATGGTCATGTGCTTGCTTGGATATTATACAATTATGGTACGCTAAAAATGTAAGAAAATCTTATTAAATCTATCTCAAAATATGATCTATTCACAAGAAAGCAGACATTGTAATCCTATTGTAAAATATGTATAAAACCGATAAATCATATGATAAATCCATTTTAATTTTTATACACTAAAAAATATTTTTTTATGTGTTAAAACCGATCATTTTTAAAACTATTGTGTTGAATGTTTGACATACTCATATGTTAATTTAACATAATATAATAGTGTTATTTAGATATTTTTTTTTGGGTTATTTTATATTCAACATTTCTAAATATTAAAGAATTTACCAATCGAAAATTTATAGTAAAATAATTTACCAATGGAAAAACATATAACATAAAACTAATGTTTTTAGTTATGAGTATAAATTCTAAGATAAATAAATAAAAAGTACGTTAATTATATATACATGTAATATAAATATTAATTTTACTTACAAAATATAATACTTTCATAACAATCCTATTATGTCTAAAGGTTTTATTTGTGTTAATTTCTTATATAATATTTGCATTACTTCTTAACATATATCATCTTATGTTACAATTACACAAAAAGTTCAAATTTATCGTTAGACACGTGAAATAATGAAAAATTATTTAATAAAATAATCGGTTGGGACTCAAAACCGACTTTATTAACCATTCTCCTTTAAATTTTGTAACTACGTAGGCATGGGAAACGCTTGATACCGCAAAAATAACATCTTACTTTATTGTATATTTATCGATGGGTTTCAATATTTTTATATTTTGCTACATCGGAGGAATTGTCACTGAACAGGTAATACGTCGAGGATAAAAATATATCAAAACAAAAATTTATGTTTTAACATTTTTTAATATGTTAGTTAGTATTTTAAGAAAAGAATAAAATACAACACTTCCATATTAATAAAAAAATTTTTAATAAATTATAATTTTTTAAATAAAATTATCTCATTTTTTAGAAATTTGAATATTTCTTTTTTCTTTAACATTACGTTAATCCAAATTATTTTTACCCACACAAAATTTTACATCAAATTAGTGCAAACTTGTCGGAGAAATGGCATATATGACTGATTGGTATAATCTACATCACACAACTGCACGTAGTCTCATTCTGATTATTGCTCGATCAAATAACGTAATTAAGATCACTGCAGGAAAGTTATTCCGTTTATCTATCGCAACTTTTGGTGATGTAAGTAATGTATATCGTTCCTTTCATTGGTTATTAAAAAATTAATAAATTGTATCTTCTTTGTATTTTATTAATAACAAAATATCATCTCATAAGAATTACATTGCTTAATTAAATTATTCATTACATATTCGTATATTTAATTTGAAAGTTTAATAAATTCAAATCTAAATTAGTAAAAACTTGTAGAGTATGATATACATTATTCTTTCTTTCTACTGAAACAAGTATATTATTGTTCCAGGTAATTAAAACTTCCATGGCGTATTTAAATTTTTTGCGAACAATGACGTAAAAAATGATTATGTGTGAAATATAAGTTAAAATACATACAAATATTATATATATTTTATACAGAACAAATTACTGTATTTTGAAAAAAAGATTAATCCCTTGTTGCACAAATTAAAAATTAAAAATAAATAACCCTAAAAACATTACTACAAAGATTTTCAAGAAACGTTTATGATCATATTCCATCCAGCATAAAAATTTTGTAAAAAAAAAATTTCAATTTTGGCTGGATTTATACTTACAACTTATTGTTAAAGTAAAATAATTATTTCTTCATGTTACTCATGTACATACTCATTATGTTTTATAAACATAATGATATCCAATACTTTACACAAACAATTATATAACATGTAAAATAAAGAAATATTATAAAATAATAGACGTTCCATAAACTGCATAAGGCACTATGCAACAAAGGTTAATAAAAATCAATAATTATATCAAAATCGACTTATTAATATACTTTACTAAAAGATACATATTACATTATATTTTATGTCTTTTTTTATACTTGTTATAGTAAGTCAAACTTCCAAACTTTCTTTTCTGAACTACAAAATCTGTAATACTAATCCTTCACAATTCCATAATTAATAAAAGTTTGAAGTTTTTTTACGCTCAATTTATAATAGAACCTCGTATCAATCATATACATGGTAAGTGCCAAGTAATTAAAACTTTCGCACTTCAATAAATCCATGAATGTAGTCGATGATAATCAATAATGTTAACAATTTTATGATTATATATACAATCACAACTCAGTATACTTTAAATCAAGATTTTATAAATATAATTATGTCAGAATGGTATTGAATTCTTGATATTATTCAAAAATTTATGCACAACATATATTTCTCACTTTTATATATAATATAATACATACAATATTTTTTACATTTTAAGGTATATTTTAATTTTTATCGTCATTCAGTTAATTTATCATATTAATTTCAATACGAGAATATGATTAAAATACAGTACGGAAAAATCTTATCTAAGATAAATCACTTTCAACTTCTCACAAATCTATACTTTACACTCTTTATGCCACGCGATGGTCTTTCAGACATCTGACAATAGAAACTGTAGACGAACAATTATATTGATTGAATATACACTCCTCTCAGAGTAATTTTATGATATTAGACCGATCACCAAACTCTGCTGAAGATTGACGCAGACGCTCCATCATATTCCGGTACGATGAATTGTCCATCTGTGCCAGTACACTGTGTGCTTTCATGCAGTGATCATGTCAAATTCTAAATGCGCGTCAGGAAGCGAAGTATTGGAAAAACATATCGATTACAGTTTACAATTTAATCAATGGATTCTCAAGCCAATCGGAGCTTGGCCACAAATAAATGCATCGAGTTCAGTGTACAAAATTATAATATTACTACAAATTTTCATTTGTTTAAGTAATAATAGCAGTCCCAACAATACCATGTTTATTACATGTGTTATTTGAGGCAAAGAATATCCAGCAAAAACTAAATCCCATGTTGCCACTAATCAACAGATTTATGAGCTCGACGCATTACTGGGTGTTGCTCAAGCGTAGAAATGATATTCAAAAATTAATACGACATATGGAGACAGACTGGAGCCTCATGCAAAGAATCGATGAACGTGAAGTGATGCTACAGCATGCCAAATATAGCCGTTTCATCACCATAATCTGTGAGATAATGTTGCAGGGTGGTTGCTTATTGTTCAGCTTCGTGCAATCTATAAGATCTGTAACCATCACCATCGACAATGAAACATTTACAACACATACAATATCGTGTCCAATTTATAGCAAAATCATCGATATAAGATGACCCTATGAATGAAATTGCATTAATCCTGCAAAACATGATAGTAATACTAGTAAGTTTCTGTACTGCCGGTGGTTGCAGTTTGGCTGCTGTTTTCGTGATACATGCTTATGGTCAGTTGAACGTACGTGCTGTACGTGTGGCTACATAAACTAGTTCAAAATCAGGCGAAGGAAAATGATAAAACTAAACAAAAACTAACTGCTATCGTAGAACATCAGCTGAGAATATTAAGGTATTTCACAAGTAGGCATTCGTTAAAAAAATTCATTCCTTTTGTGCCTTATAATACATTTCTAAATAATTATATAAATTAATAACTAATCAATTTAAAAATAAATATTTCCGTTAAAATTTATTTTCTTTTTCTTATAGATTATTAAAACGAAATTTGTTGTCAATTGAAAAATTGACAATGTTCATAAAAAATATAAGTTCAATATACCGATGACTATTTATAAAAAAATTTTCCTGTGTTACATACATTTAAATGTTTCAGTTTTATATCACAAGTAAAAAGCATTACACATAGAGCTGCTTTTGTGCAATTAACAGGATGCACGGTAATCATGTCCTTGCTTGGATATTACACTGTTATGGTACGCTATAGATGAGAAAATGCAAATTTTTTATTTTATACAAATAAATGTCACTTATTTATGGAAAGTCAAATATCGTTACTCTGTTATAAAATGTGTATTAAAAACAACAAATTATATAGTAAAAATAAGCTCATATTTTAAATTTTACAAAGTAAAAAAACATTTTTTTATTCGTGTTAAAGTCGGTTGTTGACAAGGTATTATGTTGAGTTTTTAACATACTCGCGTTAATTTAACATAATATCATTATGTTGTTGAATCATTTTATATTAAATTGATGAACAACAATTATTAGTATTAAAGAAAAACAATTTATAAATAGGTTCTAGATAACATAAATAACATAAAAATAATATAGTTTGAAAATAAAATAAATTCTAAGTTAAATGAATAAAATAAATGTGTTAATTTAAATTACAAATATTAATTTTGTTTAAGAAGTATATTTCTTCAATTTTAAACTATATCAAAGTGTTCTATTTTTTGTGTTAATTTTTTACGTAATATTTGCATTGCTTTCTAACATATTCCATCATGTGTTACATTCACATAAAAATTTGAGTTGATCATTAGCCATGTGAAATACGTTGAATTCAATACAAATTCTTCTGCGTAGGGTTGGGAAACACTTGATACAGGAAAAATAACATCTTCCCTTACAGTGTATTTATCAATGAGTTTCAATATTTTCATATTTTGCTACATCGGGGAGATTGATACAGAACAGGTAAGAAATGTTGAGAATTAAAATATATTAGGACTAAGGAAAATATTGAATTTCGATATTTGTTAATTCGGCCAATATTTAGAGAAAGAAAGTGTGAAATATAATGTTATTACATTAATCGAAAAAAATTTTTAAATATAATTGTTATTTTTAACAATTTTGAGTATTTCTGTTTTTTTCAACATCATGTAATCTAAAAAATTATTAAATCCCTTTTATTACTCATAGAAAATTTTAATCTCATCAACTTATTAGTGCAAATATGTAGGAAAAACGGCATATATGATTGATTGGTATAATCTACATCACAAAACTGCACGTGATCTTGTTTTGATTATTGCCCGGTCAATAACGTAATTAAAATTACTGCAGGAAAGTTAATCCATTTATCTGTTCCAACTTTTGGTGATGTAAATAATGCAAATTTTTCACAGAGATTCGTCTTATTAATAAAATAAAATTAATCAATTTTATTTCCCTTATACTTTATTATAATTGCAAATTAGGATCATCTTATAAGAATTGAATAATTGATTTCAAACTATTCAATTAAATTATCCATTATCTTTCAAACTCATTTGATACATCTAATTATATGTGTGTGATTAAAAATTAATTTTAATATACTTAGGAGGGCAGCTGAATGCGTACCACTCAAAAGTTATTTGTTATTATTTATTTAATACTGATTTGTACGTAAATAAATATTATAAATTGTAGCATGATGTTTTAAATATTTATTATAACATGTTTAACTTTTCATCAATTATAATTATTATATATCTTTTTATAACATATTGCAAAAGATATAATTTAGACAACTGATCATCTAACTAGATAATCTGTATGTTTTTCAAATCATATTTTCTTTGAAAGTATCGAATATAAAATATATGAATAAAAATAATTAAAAATATTAATAAAAAAATCATTAAGTAATACTAATAATTAACTAATAGGTACTTGATTTTAATCATTTTTAAATAAAAAAAATAACTATACAATAATTATTAATAATTATTAATAATTATTAAATAACAATAATAAAAATGCAAAGATATTGAAATAAAAATGATTCGAGTTTATTTTTGCAATCATTATATATATATATATATTCATGTAAATTATTAATTTTATTATTTTCAATTATCAGTTTTACTTTGTATGTGATAATATAATTTAGGAAACGTAATAGATTTTTTTAAAATACTGATTTAATTGTTATAATTACAAATCTGTACATACAATGAATGTAAAATATTTTACATTATAAATACTTTTTTTATTAAACAATATAAAAATTCTATTGCTGTTTTCTAGTCTACGCAGTTGGAAAATTTCTGTTAAATTTAACATATTTCACGTACATCAATGAGCCATCCTTACTTTTGTCTATAAATATGGAATATGATGAAAGCACAAATATTATGTGAAAAATTAACACAAAAATTTAACTCTTAGACAGTATCTAAAAATAAATAGTAAAAGTATATTTTTTTAATAAAATCAACATTTATAATTTATTAAATTAACACAATAATTTTATTTTAAATCTACATTATTTATTTTTAATTATTGACAATTATTTTTTCAATACAAAAAAGTATTAAATATTAATTTAACATACAATACAATAAAATTGGATGATAAAGATTATTATCAACTGCATAAAATTAATCAAAAATTAATCATTTGTACTTGATTTTTTATTAAATGTTATTAATACTGACAAAATAAGATGTAATCTGTTAGTTTTTTGTCTGTATTATCTATTTCTTTTTTTCATATTTTTGTTACTAAATGTTGTTTATATTAAATAATAATATAAAATATTGTTAAAATACGGAGGATTTAGATCGTTACGCATTTAGCAACTATCCCCTAATATTCATAACTGTTTCGTTAATTGAAAAATTAGAAAATTACATTCTTTTAATGTATTAATTATGATCATCTTATAAGAATTGAACTCTTTAATTGGCTTCATTACGTTTGCATTATGCTTAAAACATCCATAAATTCAATCATATCACATGTATGAAAATTTAATATATCTTATAACATATACAGTTTATTAAATGATGATATTGTTCTTGCATTGTGTAGCATGTTGTTGTTTCAGGTAATTAAAACTTCTATGGTATATTTAAATCTTTTAAGAACAATGACTCTATGAAACATGATAAAAACTGTTAAAATATATGTTAAGAAATATGCAAGATATGCACTATATAGCATAAATTAATATATATTTGTATTTAAAAATACTAATTTTATTCATCGAAATTATACATATATTTATCCTTTTTAACAGTATAAAAAAGCACATCTAATATATAATTAAATAACATAGCAAACATTAAAGCGCGTTTATTTCTACGAATTTATTCATATAGTCCTCGTAACATGCGATATTATTCCAAATGTCTGTACTAAACATTTATTGATCAGACACGCAACCATTCGAAGCAGTTGCATTATTATTCGTCAAACTCTTTCGAAGGTTAGCAAAAGCGTTACTTCACAACTTTGGCACAATCAACTGGCCCATTCGTGACAGTGCTTTACGTGACTTTATCTTTAGTGATCATACCGAACCATAGTGTATGGCAGGAAGCGTTGAATTGAAAAACAGGACAACTACAGTTTGCAATCGACCACCTTGTCTTTTCTTAAATTATTGTAACTGAGTATGTATTAGTCATCTAGAAGATGAAAACATATTGGTAAAATTAAACATTTGATATATTATAAAACATTTCGGTATATAATATGTTTCAGTATTATAATACACATGAAAAGTATTATGCGTAAAGTTTGACTTGCTAAATAAAGTTTAAATGGATATTATTGTAAAACATATTACTAAATTTAAAAAATTTGCTAAAATAGAGAACTATTATACCAATATTTACAATCAGGCCTTATTTTAAGGCTTTCTTAAATTTATCTTTAGATGCTAATAAAATTGGTAATTGTAAAACGCCTAAAGATAAATTTAAGGAAGTCTTAAATACAAAACTTCACTATGAATATGAGCATTAATGTCACTTTCACAATTTTACACTGTTCATAACACGCGATATTCTCTCAGACATCGGATAATAAAAACTCTCGATAAACAATTACATCGACTGAATATATGCCCCTCTCAGGGCACTTTCATAATATTAGGTCGTTCACCAAACTCTGATGAAGATTGGCGCAGGCGCTTTTTCATATTCCGTTACGATGTATTGTCCACCCGTGCCAGTATACCGTGTGCTTTCGTGCAGCGATCATGTCAACTTCCAAATGTACAACAGAATACAACAGATCGAAAAAATACAACGATTACAGTTTACAATTTAGTCGATGGTTTCTCAAGCCAATTGGTGCGTGGCCACAAATAAATGCATCGAGTTTAGTGTGCAAAATCGTGATATTACTACACATTTTTATTTGTTCAAGCATGATAGCATCCAATATGGTGCCATGTTTGTTATATGTATTATTTGAAAAAGTCAATATCAAGCTAAAGTTGAGTGCCGTTGGGCCATTGCTTCATAGAGTTATGGGCTCGGTACATTATTGGGTGCTGCTTAAGCGCAGTGGTGATATTCATAAAGTAATACGACACATGGAGACAGATTGGCGTTTGATACAGAGACTTGATAATCGTAAAGTAATGCTACAACAAGCTAAGTTCGGTCGCTTTGTTGCCATAATTTGCGGTATAATCATGTATGGTGGTACAATTCTGTTCAGTATAGCAAAGGCAATGAAAACCATAACCATTAACGTCGGCAATAAAACTTTTACAACACATCCAATGACGTGTCCGACTTATAGTAAGATCATCGACACGAGATTTAGCCCTGTGAATGAAATCGCGTTGGTTCTACAAAACCTTGCAATATTAGTAGTGAGTTCCTCTACTGTCGGTGCTTGCAGTCTGGCTGCCGTTTTCGCAATACATGCTTGTGGTCAATTGAAAGTACTGAATGCGTGGCTACATGAACTTGTTCAAAATCAAAAGATGGGAAATGGTACAGCTGAACGAAAGCTAGCTGCTATCGTCGAACATCATCTGAGAATATTGAGGTATTTCATATGCAGGCACTCGTATAAAAAATATATATTCTCTAAAACTTTTAAGTATTATTAAAATTAATTATTTAAAAATGAATAAATTCAAAATTGAAAGAAATGAATTTCTTTTTTTTTATAGATTATTAAAAGAGTCTGTTGTTAATTGTGTTCATAAAAAGTATCAGTTGAATGTATCGATTATTTATTTATTTATAAAAAAAAATTGTACTGTTTTATATACATTTATACATTTCAGTTTTATATCACAAGTGGAAAGTATTATGCATAAAGCCGCTCTTGTGGAATTAGCCGGGTGCACCATAGTCATGTGTTTGCTTGGATATTACACTATTACGGTATGCTAGAGATGTAAGAAAATGAAAATTTACACAAGTAAATATCATTTAATCACGAAAAGTCAAATATGGTTATTCTATAATTATAAAATATTCTATAATTATAAAATAAATGTATATAAAAAATTATACATTAAAGTCTCTGTAACTTAATTTTTTCATAGTAAAAAACATTTTGTGTATTAAAATCACATATTGAAGCTTTTGTTTCAAGTATCAATTCAACATAATAAAATTCTTTTTGAATATTTTGTATTAAATTGATATTCGACAATTTTTAGTATTAAAGAAATAATTTATATAAGTGAAGAAATAAAAATAATGCAATAAGTAAAAACATAAAAATAATTTTAGTTTTAAAACGTAAATTCTACTTACTTTATTAAGATAAATGACTGAGTGTATCAATTTAACAAATTATAAATTATATTCTCAAGAAATATATTTCTACAATTTGTTTGTAAAGTTTATTAAAGTGTTTCATTTTTGTGTTAATTTTTTACATAATATTTGCATTATATTCTAATATACTTCATGCTACATCCATACAAAAATCTGAGTAAATAAACACGAGAAATATGTTTATGTTTAATTAAATACAAATTTTTCGATTGCGTAGGCTTGGGAAACACTTGATACAACAAAAATAACATCTTCCCTTATTGTATATTTATCGATGGGTTTTAATATATTTATATTTTGCTACATCGGAGGAATTATCACTGAACAGGTATTATGAGAATTCAAAAACACTCAAAACAAGAAAAATATTAGACTAACATTTTTTAATAATTCAGTAAATATATCAAGAAAAGAATATAATATCATATTTTTACATTAATAAAAAGTAATTAAAAATATTATGTCTCATTTTTAATAAATTTAAATATTTGTCTTCTTTGTATCAATATGTGTTAATCCAAATTATCTCATTCTTTCCACATTACTTACATTACACAAATTTAAATCTTATGTCAATTCAATAGTGCAAAAATGTCGGAGAAATGGCATATATGACTGATTGGTACAATCTACATCATAAAACTGCACGTGGTCTCATTCTGATTATTGCCCGATCGAATAACGTAATTAAGATCACAGCAGGAAAGTTATTCCATTTATCCATTGCAACCTTTGGTGATGTAAGTAATGCAAATATACAGTTTCTTCCTTTGGTTATTTAATTATATATTTCCCTTGTACTTTATTAATTTTAAATTATTATCATCTTATAATAATTGCACTTTCAAAATTAAGATATCCATTATCCTTAAAACATCTATATATTCAATTACGTGAATATGTTTGATTTAAGATATTAAATTTTAAAAATCTAGAAATGTGTGTAATTTATTGAATTTGATATACAATATATTTTCTTTGCTTTCTACATAGAGAAAAATGTCTGGTTGAATTAATTGGAATTCTAAAATGGAAAATGAAACGATCCCGAAATCTACTAGATTTCTAATTTTAAAGTCTAACATCTAAGTTTAGTAGACTTAACCAGAATTCTGGATCGTTCATTTTCCACTAGAATTCCAATTAATTTAACCAAATATTTTTCTCCGTGTACAGAAACAAGTATATACTGTTGTTTCAGGTAATTAAAACTTCAATGGTATATTTAAATTTTTTGAGAACAATGACTATGTAAAAGATAATTATGTGAAATATTATATAAGTTAAGAAATATATAAATTATATATTTTATATAGAATATATAAGAGTATATCCTACAAAAAAATATTTAACTATTTCCTCTGAAATTAAAAATCACTGACCTGAGAAACATCAATATAAATAGATTTTCAGAAATCGCTTATTAACATATTACTTCAAGCAAAAATTTCTTGTTAAAACTCTAATTTTGACTCGACTTGTATTCTTATAATATGTGTTAAAATAAAATAATATTTATGTCGCTCATGTTCTTAAGGGGAAACGTAACGATATCATATATCCTATGTTTTATATATAATTATATAAATATAAGCAATTATGAGATTATATGTAAAACAGGAAAATTCCAAAGAAATATAGGTCTTATATAATATATTATATAGGACATTATGCATGCAAAAACAACTTAATAAATATGATTAATAATTACGTAAAAATCAACATTATAAACCACACATTAACATACTTTCAAAGATATAATACTAATGATTTATAATTTTTCTTATGAATGTTATAATAACACAAACAAGATTTCTAAATCATCCTGCATAAAATATCTACAGAATTTGTGTACTAAAACTCCGCGATTCAGCGATCAATAAAGTTTAAACTTTTACAATTTAGAACCTCGTCGGATCAACTATACATGAGTGTCAACCAACTAAAATTTTTGTTTTAGTCCAAAAGATTGACAACCGTAATAAAAAGATTAACCAATAATGTTAATAATTTTATGATTACATTTACAGTTTAATATACTTTTAATGAAGGTTTAACAAATAAAATTTATTATAACACTAGAATGGTACAGGATTACTGGCCATAAAATAATTCAAAAATTAATGCAATATATTTTTCTGATTTCCATACATGTATATATTTAGAACATTTTCTTTATTTCAAAATATTCTAACTTTTATTATCATTTAATTAATTTGTCTTGAAAATTGATATAGGAAAATACATATAATGATAACATATCAAATAGGAAAATCTGCTACGTTCAAGCATTTTTTTATTGTTGCTTTCACGAATATATACCTTACACTCCTCATGACATGCAATATTTTCTCAGACATCTGATAATAAAAACTATAGATGAACAGTTATATCGATTGAATATACGTCCCTCTCAGAGTAACTTTGTAACGTTAGGCCGATCACCAAACTCTTCTGAAGATTGGCGCAGGCGCTTCTTCATATTCTGGCACAATGAGTTGTCTATTCCTGACAGTATGGGCAGTACACCGTGTGCCTTCGTGCAGTGATCATGTCAAATTTCAAACGTGCGCCAGAAAGCGACATATCAAAAAAACATATCGATTATAGTTTACAAATTAATCGATGGTTTCTAAAACTAATCGGTGCGTGGCCACAAATAAATGCGTCAAGTTCAGTGTACAAAATCATGATATTACTACAAATTTTTGTTTGTTCAAGCGTGATAGCAATCACAACAATACCGTGTTTGTTATATGTGTTATTTGAGGCAGACAATATCAAGCAAAAACTGAACGCCGTGGCACCACTGTTTCACAGAGCTATGGGCTCGGTACATTACTGGGTGCTGCTCAAGCGTAGGCATGACATTGACAAGTTAATACGACATATGGAAGCAGATTGGAATCTCATACAAAAGATTGACGAACGTGAAGTGATGCTGCAACATGCCAAGTTCGGTCGCTTCATTGTCATAATCTGTGCGGTGTTCATGCAGGGCGGTTTATTTCTGTTTAGCTTAGGGAGATCGATGAAAACTACAACCATCATCGTTGGCAACGAGACTTTCAAGACGCATCCAACAAGTTGTCCAATTTACAGCAAGATCATTGATACGAGATTCAGCCCTGTGAATGAAATTGCATTAATTCTGCAAAATGTAACAATGTTCGTAGCGAGTTTCTCTACTGTTGGTGCTTGCAGTTTGGCTGCTGTCTTCGCGAAACATGCTTGTGGTCAACTGAATGTGCTGTATGTATGGCTACATGAACTTGTTGAAAATCAGAAGAGACAAGATATAAATAAAAAATTAGCCGCAATCGTAGAACATCATCTAAGAACATTGAGGTATTTTATACACTATTAAAAAATATACAAAGCTTATATCTCAGAATTTTCAAATCTTATAACAATTTAATCGTTAATTAATCATTTGAAATAATTATTTTTTGTTAGAACAAAGATAAATTCATTTTCTTTTTCTAAATCACTAAAAGAGAATCTTGTCATATCTCCATGAAAAGCATCAATTCATTATATACATAACTTATTTACGAAAAATAAAAGTTCTATTACATTTATACGTTTCAGTTTTATATCACGTGTGGAAAGTATTATGCACAAAGCTTCTCTTGCAGAATTAATGGGATGCACGATAATCTTGTGTTTAATGGGATATTACACTATTATGGTAGGCTAATTATCATAAAAATTTAAAAATCTTATAAAATACACTTAAATGTTATTCATTTATGAAACGCAAATATATTGTTATTCTATTACAAGATATGTACTGAAATCATATAAAATATGACAAAAATAAGATTATTTTAACTTTTAGGCTTGGGAAACGTTCGATACTGCCAAAATAACATCTTACGTCGTTATATATTTATCGATGGGTTTTAATATTTTTATATTTTGCTACATCGGAGAGATTATTACAGAACAGGTCGAGAACAGAAAGATATTGAAACCAAGAAATATCACATTTTAATATTTTTTGGTAATTCAGTCAATGACCGCGTACAATACAATATTTTAATGCAAGTGAAAGTTTTTTTTGCTGAAGTAGGACTACTCTCCTAGATAAAAATATAATTCTATCAGCGCAAAGAAAACTATCAAATTGCAAAATAAACAAATGCGGTCTTTGATTCATGCCTTTAATATTTTAATGGATTTATATTTAAAACGTATTAGAGTAAGAATTTATATAATAATGAATAATCACTGAGCATTTACTGAGCTGTTTTGTCTGCTAGACGCAGCCAATAGAAAAGCATATAATAAAATATATTTATAGAAAAAAATAATACAATTAATTAGGGGAAAAGGGGATAAGACAAAGTGGAAAAAATAATCAATTTTTAATATTAGTTATATTACAAGTTAATAACAGTTGACAAGTCGATACTAAATTCATTAAAAGAAGATTCATTAAAATATGAATTTTTCAAAAATCTAATTATTTATTTAACACATATAGTACATTTTACATATGATAATTAAAGCTTTAGTAAATCTGAAAAAAAAATTCTTTTTATGTCATCATAGAAATAAAGAAGGCTCAATAAACCTTAAGATCATCTTACCCCTATTTTCCCCTACCTAACTTTTAATGAAACCAAACATTTCTCTTTAACATCATACTAATTTATACTGTTAAATTCTTTTCATAGAAAATGTAAATCTTCTGTCAATTTGTTAGTGCAAACGTGTTGGGGAAATGGCATATATGACTGACTGGTATAATCTACACCACAAAACTGCACGGGGTTTCATTCTGATTATTGCTCGATCGAATAACGTAATTAAGATCACAGCGGGAAAGTTATTCCATTTATCCATCGCAACTTTTGGTGATGTAAGTAATGCATATATACCATTGCTTCCTTTGATTAATAAAAAATATTTTTTTTTTTATTAATGAAATATACATTTCTTGTAACGCTTTTTAGGCTTTTACAGATATTACTTTCAAAGATACCAGAAAGTTCGTGGATTATCGCCATATTTTTATCCATTGCTAAATAATAGATAAAAACCATAAAAATTGCCAATAATAGATAAAAACACAGCGATAACCTGCAAAACTTTTGGTATCTTTGATACTTTCCTTGTACTTTATTTCAAACTATGATCATTTCATAACAATTGTACTGTCCAATTAAACTATACATTATGTTTAAAACATTCACACATTCTATTATACGTGTGTATTTAAATTTAATGTCAAATTTTAATAAATCTATAAATTTGTAACTTTTGAAATGTAATATATATTATTTTTGCTTTCTGCGGAAACAAGTAGGTATATTGTTATTCCAGGTAATTAAAACTTCCATGGTCTATTTAAATTTTTTGCGAACAATGACTATGTAAAAAGTAGTTACGTGAAATGTAAGTTAAGAAATATATATATTATATATTTTATATAGAACAAATTATTAAAATTACGTAACCTGAAAAAAAGATTAAGCATAAAGTTGAAATTAAAAATCAGTAACCTTAAAGATATTAATACAAAGATTTTAAGGAAACGTTTACAATCATTTTCCTTTCATGACAAAATTCTTATAAAGAATTTCAATTTTGGATATGCTTATATTCTGTTGGTCTATTGATAAAAAGATTACATATTTATGTATATACAAATCTTAAGAATATAATAATATCAGATATATTACACGATTATAAACAATTCTTATAACAGAAAACTACAAATAAATAGGTATCCTATATTCTGTATAAGACACTGTGCAATAAAAATTAATAAATAAATTCTATGATCACGTCAAAATCGACATAATGAGTCATTAATATATAATTTTTAAATATATATAATCAATATCTTATGATTTTTCTCATGCTTATGATAATTTCCATTTGAGGAGTACTACTTTTCTATAAGAAATAGAAAATCGATCAAATAATACAAATAAGAGAAAACATAAAGGCTTAATTTTTTTTCATATACATAGAAATTATATATTTATCTTTTTAACAATAGAAGAAATAAGACTGCTTATAACCGAATAAAGACGAACATGTGAGTATAGTTAAAGTACATCATTTCTACGAATTTATTCTCTTCGTGGCACGCGATATTCTCTTCCCATTGGTACTATAAATTCGCGACAAACAATTATTGATCGGAAATGTAACCCTTTCGAAGCAAGTTATAATATCAGGTTGTTTACCAAACTTTTTCGAGGGCTTGCTTAGGCGCTACTTTACATTCAACTCTGGCACAATGAACTATCCATTTGTGAGAGCGCATTATGTACTTTCATAAAGTGACTATGCTAAACGTAGATTGATAGCGTATAGTAGGAAATGTTGAATTGAATAAGTATGACGATTGCAGTTTGTTATAAAAGATTATAAGTAAGTATATTGTCATCTAAGCGGAAAATAGAAATATAAAAAACAAAAATTAAAAATGTTCTGATATATTTTAGATTATTTCCTCATACAATTATTTCAAAATCATATATTTTTATCATTTTAATATTAATTTATACTTATTTCTAGTTTAAAATAACTTAATCTTATCGTCATTAATAAATAATAAAACTCTAGAAATTTATGCTGTTAATCAATATAAGAATATCAATACGTCAAAATACATTATCAAATAAAAAAATCTGTTAAATTAAAGTACTTTTATTTCTGCAAATCTATCTTTACATTCTATATAACATGTGATATTCTTTCAGATTTCGGACAATAGAATCTTTTTTTGGATGAACAATTATATTGACCGAATACCCCTCTTAAAGTAATTTTTTAATGTTAGACTTACCAAACTGTTTTGAAGATTGGCGCAGGCACTTCCTCGTATTTTCTGGCACAATGAGTTGTTTATGCGTGATAATACACCGTGTTTTTGTGTAGCGATCATATCAAATCTCAAATATGCATTAGAAAATCATAAACTAGAGAAACGTATCGATTACAATTTACAATTTAATTAATGGTTTCTGAAACCAATCGATGCGTAGCCACAAATAAATGCGTCGAGTTCAGAGTACAAAATCATGATATTACGATATTATATAAATGAAATTTTGATTTGTTCAAACACAACAACAACCGTAACAATCTCGTGCTTGTTATATGTTATTTAAGGCAGAAAATATCAAGCAAAAATTGAATGTCGTAGGATCACTGTTTCACAGTTATAAGCTCCAAACATTATTGAATGCTGCTCAAGCACAACGATGACATTCGCAATACTACATATGGAAATAGATTGGAGTCTCGTACAAAAGATTGATACAAATGTAAAGTGATATTGCAACATGCCTTTTGTCGCCAAAATCTGTGGGATAATGATACAGAACGGTTTCTTCCTGTTCAGCTTCGGAAAATCATTGAAAACTATGACCATCATCACAGCAATGAGACTGACAATGTATCCGATTTACAGAAAAATTATCTATAATGGATAAATATAAGATTTAGTCCTATGAATTAAATCGTGTTGATTCTGCAGGACCCGACAATGCTCATAGCGAGTTTCTTTGTCATCGATAGTTTGGCTGCTGTCTTCCCGATACATACTTGTGGTCAGCTGAACATATTGTATGTATGGCTACATGAATTTATAGAAAATCAGGAGAAAAAAAAACGATACAAAACGAAAATTGGATGTTATTGTAGAACATCATCTAAAAGGATATTAAGATATTTCACACGCACACGTCATTAAGAAATATACCCATCGTATGTCTCAGAACTTCCGAATCTTTTAGAATAATTTAATCATTAATTTAAAATATTTTCGTTAGAATAAACGTAAATTAATTTTCTTTTTTTGAATTACTAAAAGAGTATCTTGTCATTGTATTTAAGAAAAGTATCAATTTAATATAAGGATAACTTTGCAAAAATAATTCTTTTACGTTCATATATTTCGATTTTATATCACGTGTGAAAAGTATTATGCACAAATCTTCTCATGCAGAATTAATGAGATGCACGATAGGTTTCTGTTTAATTGGATATTACACTATTATAGTATGCCAGCGATTTAAAAAACTTATTAAACATACCTATGTCATTTATTTATAAAAAATAAAAAACAATGCTATTTTACTATAAAATACAAGATGTTCCACCTAACTCGTGCATATGAAATATTTCTTATATGAAATATCTTGGTTTTTATGATAGAAAAAAATGTTTCAAATGAAAGTGGAACAGTTTCAAGAGGGACATATTTAAACTATTGATTTTTTTATGTCACTCCCTTAATACTTTTATATGCAGAATAATTAGAGGAAACATATTGTGTAAAAAAATCATACAATTCCATTTTAAAAAATGGAAGTGACCCTCATATCTTTTGGCCCCTCCACCTAGAAGAAAAAAACATGACTAAAATACGTCATAAAATTGTTTCACTTTTATCTGAAACATTTTTTCCTATCATAAAAATCAAGCAAAATATTTCAGACGCGAATTAGTGGGACACTTAATATACAGAGTGGTTCCAAGTCTTGGCACTTATTCTGAACAGGTAGAGCGGACTAAAATGAGTCGGAAAGTCCTATACCATTTTGCAATGCTCGCAATAGTTAACGAGATATTAACGTTTAAAGATAGCCGAATACGCGTGTCTACTATTGACGAAGGTACGGCCCACAGATCGCACGGCGTGCGGGGAGTGGAGCAAGCGCCCTGCACATCGTCGCGAGCCTTTAATTGTAAGCTCGAACGGCGCGGCGCGGCGCGTCTGATAGGTCATCCCCGCTCTTCGCGGCTCGCGTGCGGTGCGTCTGTTTCACGCATGACGCGCATGCTGCATTATTTATCCTTGTTATTCATCAAATGTTAAACAAGGATAATGCATGCGTATCATGCGTGAAATGAAACGCAGCCCTACTATTGCCGGAGGTACGGCCCACCAGACGCACGGCACGCGAGTCGCGAAGAGCGGGGATGGCCTATCAGGCGCGCCGCGCCGTTCGAGCTTACAATTAGTGGCTCGCGACGGTGTGCAGGGCGCTTGCTCCACTCTCCGCAAGCCGTGCGATCGGTGGGCCGTACCTTCGGCAATAGTAGACGCGCGTATTCAGCTATCTTTAAACGTTAATATCTCATTAATTATTGCGAGCATTGCAAAATTGTACAGGACTTTTCGACTTAGTTTAGTCCGCTCTACCTGCTCGGACCTAATGGGGTCGTACATTCCAGCCATCCTGTATATTATACGATATTGTTGTATATTATATGTTACATATATTGTATATATCATATAGAATCAATTTTGATGAGTGCTATCGATAATTTATAAAATAAAAAAATTTATTTTCCATTTCGCGAAGTTGAGACTATGTTTTTTATTTCTTACATTAAGTAGAATTTATGTGCAAAATTTTAAGTTAATCACGAGCAAGAGTCATTATATTCACAGAATTGAAATTAAAAGAAGCATTTTTAATTTTTTAATCCATGGATATTTTAAATCAAAGCTTCTTTTCACTTTTTCCACAAATAAAAATTATGATTCATATATGATTTTAATTATTTTCTTTTTAATCAAACGCGATGAACTATATAGAATCTAAATATTTAAACAAAAGAACATTTTTATAAGAATTTTAAAAATTATGTTAAAAACCGTAAATAAGAGTTTTACAGGGAAGTGCAAAAAATTTTAAGCGGAGCAGTTTTGTCTAAAATTTGTCTAAAATTTTTAGAGTAAAGCGTTCTGAAGTACAAAATCTGAAGTACTGAACTTCATGAGCACCGATGAACAAAAGTTTGAAGTTTTTCTACGTACAATTTAAAACTCCACAGCAGTATATATCAACCGTAAGTATCACCATTAGTACAAAAGTGCTAATTACACGTTTAGATCCGATTAAAATTTTCGCTCGAATCGCAAAAGATCCGTAGCAATAATCGAAGATTAATGATGTTAATCATTTTATAATTATATTCACAATATATGTATATGCACAACTTAATATATACTTTAAGTCTTTAAGCAAGAGTTAAATAAAATTAATTATAATGAAAAAACAGCCTAGTGTTATTGGCCACCAAATTATTCAAAAATTTAAGAATTATGCTGATTTCCATGTATCCATTTGTAGTATTTTCTTTATTTCATGTAAGTATTATATTTCTTTATTTCATAGTATCAACTAGGTATATCTTGAGCGCAATTCTTTAAATACATAATAAATTCCTATTATTGTAACTTTTATCATTTACAAATAATAAAAATCAATTAATTTAATCTGATCAATATGTGAAAAACATAATTAAAATATATTATCGAATCAAAATATCCGTTAAGCTGAAGCACTTTCAATGACACTTCCACGGATCTTTCCTGTTCACGACACGCGATGTTCACTCAGGCTTCGGACAATAGAAATTCTCCACGAGCAAATATATCAACTGAAAATCCGCTCCTCTTAGAATAAGGATGCTTCTATATGAATTCACATTTTCCGCATAATGTGTACCATGGAACCAATCAAAGGCGGTCCGCGCTTTTTGCAGTTAGACGGAATTGAATATTTTCATTAGTTACGATATGAATTACAAGAATAAAAATACTAATATGGAAGGATCGTTTATATTAGACTGATTATCAAAACTCTTCTGAAGATCGACGCAAGCGCTTTGGTACGATGAGTTATCCATTTGTGGCAGTATATCATTTTACGTAGTATATAATTTTCGCATTTCTGTGTTATTAATCTCATCTCACAAAACTCGGTATTACAGATCTTTCCTCAGTAAAGTCTGAAACGTCCACGTATATACATATCATAAAAAGAATATACAAAATAAATTTAGCCATTGTCATCTTGCCAGCTCGTTTAAATTTGTTGACCTCTACATTTTGTGATTTGTTATTGTTTTACAACTTTATGAGCGTACGTTATAATATTTAACTTTTTAATAAAAAAAAAAATTGTTGGAAATCGGATCGGGAGAAAAAATGCGTAAAAAAATTTATTGACCCTCTTCGCTCAACACAAATTTTTTAACTGCGTAGGTATAAAAAATACTTGATACAGTAAAAATAACATCTTACCTTTTGATATATGTATCAATGAATTTCAATAATTTTATATTCTGCTATATCGGAGGAATTGTCACAAAACAAGTAATACGTCGAAATTTAAAATATACTGAAACAAAAGAAATCATTAATATTTTCTTAACAATAAAGTCAATATTTTAAGAAAAGAATAAAAAATTTTTATTAAATTATAATTTATTAAAATAAAATTATCTCATTTTTAACAAATTGAAAAATTTTTGTTTTCTTTAACATTATTTAATTTAATCCAAATTATCAAATTCTTATACTCATACAAAATTTTATGTCAAATTAGTGCAAAAAACTTGTCGAAGAAATGGCATACATGACTAATTGATATAATCTACATCACACAACTGCACGTGGTCTCATTCTGATTATTGCTCGATCGAATAACGTAATTAAGATCACAGCAGAAAAGTTATTCCATTTGTCCATCGCAATTTGGTAATGTAAGTAACGCAAATATATTGTTTCTTCCTTGGGTTAATAAATTGTATCTTGTACTTATTAATTTTAAATTATAATCATTTTATTATAATTAAACTATAATTATAGTTATAATTAAAATATATATTACCTTTAAAATATTCATGTATTCAATTATATGAGTGTGTTCGATTTAAGATATAACATTTAAAAAATCTATAAATGTCTTTAATTTAGAGAATTTTATATACATACATTTTTTTATTTGCCACAGAAACAAGTATAGTTTAGTCATCAACAAGTAGTTGATGTTTTAGGTAATTAAAAATTCGATGGAATATTAAAATTTTTAAAAATAATTATATAAAAGATGATTATGTAAAAGATAAGTCAGGAAATATAAGAACAATAAATATATATATTTTATATATACCAAATTAATATATCCTAAAAATAAAGATTTAACCACTTATTGCACATATTGCACAGAAATTAGAAATTACCGACTTCAAAAATGTTAGTATAAAGATTTTCAAGTATCATTTATCATTAATTTCCTTCGCGAACATAAATTACTTATTAAAATTTTTGGTGGAATTGTACTCTCAAATTCAATTAGGCGACTTATTTGCGATTAAATTCGAAATACACTGTTAAATCTATGGTTTCAAAAACATATAGTATCAAACTGTATAGTGTCAAATATAACCATTGTTTTAGTTTAAAATAACTACATAATTGAGTAGAAGCAGTGGCAACTCACATTAAGTTAAATTTAACACTAAAGATTTAACAGTGTAGAATTCTATTTATAATTTCGAGTTAGACGACACACAAAATTATAACATAGGAAATATTTGAAGAAGTCAAATACGCAGAAAATATATTATATATCAGTAATACATATCTTCTGTATATATATATTTTATTTCTTCAAATGTTTTCTATGTTACGCGACAAAATTATAAATAGAATTCTGTCTATTTCCGAATTTAGTCGCGAATTATAGATAGATATAAAGTAAAATTTATGACATACTGTTAAAATAAAATAATTACATAATTATGTTGATCATATTCTTAAGAGAAAACATAATGACATCAAACATACATAATTACACAAATAATTATGCGATTATGTATAAAACATAAAAAAATTCCAAAAAGATACAGGTATCTTATATACTATTGTATATAGGATACTATATAGGATACTACGTGCACAACAAATGCAAATTAATAAATAAAATAAATAATTATACATCAAAATCAACATTATGAATCACTGCTATTAATATACTTTCAAAGATATATACTACTAATATTTTATAATTTTCAATCATATATAATCGACTAACATTTTTGCTTAAATCGAAAGATCCATAACTGTAGTCAAAGATTAATAATTAATTAATTATTTTATGATTACATTCACTACTTAATATATTAAACCAGAAATTAATGAATAAAATTAATTGTAATGTTAGAATGGTATAGAGTTATTGGCCATTAAATTATGCAAAAACTTAAGCAATGTATATTTCTGATTTCCATATATATAAATATATTTTTTATTGTACATTTCATGATATTATAACTTTCATGACTTAATAATAAAAAAACTACTAATTTATCTTCTTAATCAAAAAACGTGATTAAAATATATTATCGAATCAAAAAGGCCTGTTAAGTTAGAGAACTTTCTGAGAGTGTTAATTACACGAATTTTTCCTTACAACGTTCATGACACGCGATATTCAGACTTCGGACAATAGAAACTCTCAACGAGCAAATACCATACATCGATTGAATATACGCCTCTGTTCAAGTACGGATACTTTTATATGGATTGATATTATCCGCGCAACCAATCAGAAACGTTCCACGTTTTCGATTACACGGAACTGAATGTCCTTATTGGTTACGTGATACGTGTTGTAAAGAAAATATCAGTCCATATGGAAGCTTTATAATGTTAGACCGATCATCAAACTCTTCTGAAGATTGGCGCAGGCGCTTCATATTCCAGTACGACGAGGTATCCATCCATGGCAGTACATTGTGTGCTTTCGTGCAGTGATCATGTCAACTTCCAAATGTACACCCAAAAAAGAGGAACTAAAAAAACACATTGATTACAGTTTACAATTTAATCGATGGTTGCTCAAGCCAATTGGTGCGTGGCCAAAAATAAATACATCGAGTTCAGTGTGTAGAATCATGATATTACTTCAAATTTTCATTTGTTCAAGCATAATAGCAGTCCCAACAATACCATGTTTATTATATGTGCTATTTGAGGCAGAGAATATCCAGCAAAAACTAAATACCATGATGCCACTGATCAACAGATTTATGAGTTCGATGCATTACTGGGTGTTGCTCAAACGTAGAGATGACATTCACAAATTGATACGACATATGGAAATAGATTGGAATCTCGTGCAAAGGATTGATGAACGTGAAGTGATGTTGCAACATGCCAAGTTCGGTCGTTTCATTACCATAATTTGTGGGATAATGCTGCAGGGCGGTTGCCTATTGTTCGCCCTAAGACAATCAATGAAAACTGCTACCATCACAATTGGCAATGAGACTTTTATAACACATTTAACAACGTGTCCGATTTATAGCAAAATCATCGATACAAGATTTACCCCTCTGAATGAAATCGCGTTGATTCTGCAAAACCTGGTAATATTAGTGATAAGTTTCTGTACTGCCGGTGGTTGCAGTCTGGCTGCTGTCTTCGCTATACATGCTTGTGGTCAGTTGAACGTGTTATACGCGTGGCTACATGAATTAGTTGAAAACAATGCGAAGGAAAATGATAAAGCTGAACAAAAACTGGCTGCTATCGTAGAACATCATCTCAGAATATTAAGGTATTTTACAAGCAGGCACTCGGTAAAAAAAAAGTACACATCTTCTGTAGTACTCTATAAAAAACTTCTAAATTACCATTCAAATTAATAACCAACAATTAAAAAATAGTTTACGTTAAAATTAGGATAAATTGTTTTGCAATTCTTGTGGATTAAGAAGGAAGTTCGTAGTGAATTGTGATCATGAAAAGCATAAGTTCAATGAATCGGTAACTATAAAGAAATTTTTACTGCGTCATATACATTTATATGTTTCAGTTTTATATCACAAGTGGAAAGCATTATGCATAAAGCCGCTCTTGTGGAATTAACGGGGTGCACGATAATAATGTCCTTACTTGGATATTATACTATTATGGTACGCTAGAAATGTGAGAAAGTCTTATTAGACACATTAAAATATTTATTTACAAAAAAGCAAATATCGCAATTCTAGTACAAAACATGTATTAAAAACGTTAATTTATACAAAAAAGACAAGCTCATCTAATTTTTAATTAATTTACATAGTAAAAAACATTTTGGATTTGTGTTAAAAAATCGATCGATCGTTGATAGAGAGATATTGTGTAGAATTTTTAACATACTCATGTATTAACTTAACATAATGTTATTATGTTGTTTGAACATTTCGTATTAAATTGATGGATACAAAAATTATTAGTATTAAAGAAACAAGATTCATAAATAGGTAAATGTATAATAAAAAACAAATTTTTAAAACGAAAATTTTAAAATAAATAAATTAAATGTATATATTAATGTAACATATAAATATCATTCAAGAAATATAATTTCTTTGATTTAACATTGTATTAAAGTGTTTTTGTATGAACTTTTTATGTAACAATTGCATTATTTTATAACATACTTGTGTTACATTAGTACAACAAATTTGAATGGATCGTTCGGCACTTAAAATACATTGTAAATTTAATACAAATTTTCCAACTGCGTAGGCTTGGGAAACACTTGATACAGCAAAAGTAACATCTTCTCTTATTGTATATTTATCGATGGGTTTCAATATATTTATATTCTGCTACATCGGAGAGATTATCACAGAACAGGTTAAGAATTAAAAGATATTGAAACCAGTATCTCAATTCTGTAACTCTTAATGAAAGTTCGGTATTGTTACGTTATCATTGTTTTTACAATATGTGATATCTGTGTAACAATAACATAATGATACAAATCTGTCGTAAAGAGTTATAAAATCGAGATACTGAAAATGATTTTGATAATCAGTTAGTCAATGACCGCGTTCAATACACAATGTTTCATTTGCAATTATTAGAAGTTTTCTTTGTTAAGATATGAAACTATTTTTCCCTAGATCTAAAAAAATAATCCTATGCGCATTGCAGAGAAAACTACAAAAAAAAAATGAACGTGGCCATTGGTTTCTGTCTCCTATTTTTCAAAATAAATCTATGATATTAGAATTATAAATGTATTATAATAAAGCATGTTACAATAAACAATCATAAAGCCCTTACTGAATTGTTTTGCCTGCTAAAAGCAAGTAATATTTTTAGAAGAAAGTGGAATATAATACTTTTTAATAAAAAAAATTTTTAAATATAATTACCTAACTTTTAACAAAACTGAATTATTTTCAACATCTTATTAATCTGACTGTCGAGTACTTTTCATAGAAAATTTAACACTTGTGTCAATTTGTTAGTGCAGACTTGTCGGGGAAATGGTATATATGACTGACTGGTATAATCTACATCATAAAACTGCACGTAGTCTTATTCTGATTATCGCTCGATCAAATGACGTAATTAAGATCACAGCAGGAAAATTATTCCGTTTGTCTATCGCAACATTTGGTAATGTAAGTAAATATATCTTTCCTTTGTATCGTTAAAAAATGAATTAATTTTCTTTATATTTTATTAATTGCAAATTATGATCATCTTATAAAAAAAAAATTGGACTATTGAATTGAACTATCCATTATGTTCACACATTTAATTATACAAGTATGATTTAAAATTAAAAATTTTAATGTATTTTATAGAATGATATATATTGCTTTGCATTGCGTAAAAACAAACATGTTGTTTCAGGTAATTAAAACTTCTGTGGTATATTTAAATTTCTTGCGAACAATGACTACGTAAAATAATTAGTGAAACATACGTTAAGAAATATGCATAATATATATTTTGTAGAATAAATAAATACATCTTGAAAAAGAGTTTTAATAAATAAAATCAAAAATTATATAAAACCTGAGTCAGTCATTAAATAATTTTCAAATGTATATGTATATATATAATATTTTATAATTTTTCTTATGATTGTTATTGTAATTTCTATGTTAAAAAGTACCAATTTTCATTTTTATCGAAATTTTATGTTTACCCTTTTTAAGAGTAAGAGAAGCAGCATAATTGCATATAATCGAATAAAAAACATAACAGGTAGATTCTTAGAAAGCGCATTCATTTCTATGAATTTATTCTTTACTTGACACGCGATATTCTATCTAAGGATAGTATTACAAATTCGCGACAAACAATTATTGACTAAATATACTACCCTTCCGAAGCAATTGTAATATCACGTTATCCATCCAACGTTTTCAAAGATTTGCTCAAGCTCCACTTCATATTCAACTCTAGTACAATGAACTAGCCATTCGTGACAGCACATTGCGTGCTTTCATAAAGTAATCGTACTGAACATGCTGGTAGTAGGTGCTTTTCATTTCATGACAAATCGACACCGTTCTGTCCTAGTTACTCATGGAATACAAAAAAAAATAAAATAACGATTGCGTCGTATTAGTCTTATATTAATACATTACACTGTTGTCGAACATTAGTGTCGCTTGTGTTACTGAATAAAAAGCACCTAATGTGTGACAGGAAGCGTTGGATTAAATAAACATGACAATTGCAATTTGCAATGTTGAATGTTTTTCTTATATTATTACAACTGAGAGTATTCTTATCTAAGCATAGGAAAGAAACGTAGTGGTAAAATTTTAAAAGTTAAGTCGAAAACTGTAAGCAAGAGCTTTACAGAAAAATGCAAAAAACTGTATGCAGAGAAGTTTTATTCGAAAACTCGTATTTTTACAGCAAAGTGTCCTGTTTGAAGTACAAAATCCGTAATATCGAATCTCTATAATATGGATAAACAAAAAGTTGAAGCTTTTCTACGTACAATTTAGAATTCTACAGCCGTACACATGAATCGTAAGTATGACCATAAGTGCCATCGTGTTCAGATGTGATAAAAATCTTAGCTCTAGTTAAAAAGATCCAAAAAGAAGTAGTCAGAGAGGATAATAATGTTAATCATTTTGCATTCACATTCACTTAATATATACATACTGTGCATATACACACACACACACACACACACACACACACACACACACACACACAAGTTGAAAAATTATAATGTTAGAATTGCCCAGAGTAATTAGTCATCAAATTATTCAAAAATTTAAGCAATATATTTTTCTGATTCTTATATATAAATATTTTTAATATTTATAATATTTGCTATATTTCATAATATTGTAATCTTTATCACTATTTAAAAATAATAAAACTCTACTCATTTATTCTGTTAATCAATACGCAAAAAAAAACTGATATGATTTAAAAAATATCATAAAAGTTCATTAAGTTGAAGCACTTTCAATGCCACTTACACGAATCTTTCCTCACAATGTTCATAACACGCCATATTCACTCAGACTTCGGGCAATAGGAAGTCTCAACCAGAGTTTCTTTCACCATGCTCTCAACGAGCAAATATATCGATTGAACCTATGCCCGTCTCAGAGTGAGGGTGCTTCTATATGGATTCGTCTTGTCCATGTAATGTATATCGCTTAACCAATCAGAGATGTTTCGCGTTTACTATTACACGGAACTGAGTGTTCTTATTGGTTACGCGACACTTGTGAAGGAAATATCAGTCCAAGCGTGAAAGCCCTTTATAATGTTGGGCCGATCACCAAACTCTTCTAAAGATTGACGCAGGCGCTTCTTCATATTCCGATACGATAAGTTGTTCATTCATGGCAGTACATTGTGTGCTTTCGTGCAGCGATCATGTCAAATTCCAAATGTGCACTAGAAAGTGACAGACTAAAAAAACATACCGATTACAATTTACAATTTAATCGATGGCTTCTGAAGCCAATCGGTGCGTGGCCACAAATAAATGTATCGAGTTCATTATGCAAAATCATGATATTACTACAAATTTTCATTTGTTCAAGCATAATAGCAGGCACAACGATACCGTGTTTATTGTATGCATTATTTGAAGCACAAAATATCAAGCAAAAATTGAATGCCGTGGGGCCACTGATCAACAGATTTGTGAGCTCGGTACATTACTGGGTGTTGCTCAAGCGTAGTGATGACATTCAAAAATTAATACGACATATGGAGACAGACTGGAATCTTATGCAAAGGATCGATGAACGAGAAGTGATGATGCAGCATGCCAAATTCGGCCGTTTCATTACCATAATCTGCGGGATAATGATGCAAAGCGGTTGTCTATTTGTCGGTTTCGGACAATCGATAAAAACTGCAACTATCATCATCGGCAACGAGACTTTTACAACACATCTGATGACGTGTCCAATTTACAACAAAATTATCGACGCGAGATTTACTCCTGTGAATGAAATCGCGTTAGTTTTCCAAAATTTAGTACTATTAATAATAAGTTTCTGTAATGCCGGTGGTTGCAGTCTTGCTGCTGTCTTCGCGATACATGCTTGTGGTCAGTTAAACGTGCTATATGCGTGGCTACATAAATTAATTAAAAACAAAGCAAAGGAAAGTGATAAAGCTGAAAGAAATCTGGCTGTTGTTGTAGAACGTCATCTAAGAATATTGAGGTATTTCACAAGCGGACACTCATTAAAAAAAAGCAATACACATCCTTTAATATTCTATAAAAATTTTCTAAATTATCATTTAAATTAATAATTAATTATTTAAAAAAATAGATATTTACGTTAAAATTAGAATAAATTAATTTTCTTTTTCTTATGTATTATTAAACGAGAATTTGTTGTCAGTTGTATTCATGAGAATTAATACAATATAAAGATGGAATCACACAATGATCAATTTCTTGTATGATAAGTATGCATGCAGACATGCCTGGTCTGATGTATGCTAAAATTCGTTCATACATTAAGCGCTGCATGCAAGAAATCAAGTACCGTGGGATTCTACTTTTACAGTGACTTATCTATAATATAGGATACGGATGTTCAGGCATAATCCCGGGGCGCGCGCGAAGAACCGCTTCGTGTAAATGAGTCGAATGCTCGTTGAAATGAGATAGCAACATTTCTCGAGGAGACTCAAAGCCTGTCGATTGTACACAATCTATCTGAATATATCTATCTCGGTTTGCGCACCGCCTACTCAAAGGAAATAGAGCGCAGAGATTTTTTCTTTATTTTTTAGTATTGATTCGAGATCGCGTGAGAACCCTTTTCTTCAAAATGTACAAAATCTTTAGAGGAAAAATTAGCCTTAATTGATGAAATTGTTAAAAATATTTTTTATGTTTTTACAAAGCCGGACTGACTTTATTGTAAGCATTATTCCTACTTGTATAAGATAATTTCATATTCTGTGAATCGACATGAACAAATAATAATATAAATAATATTTATATAAATTGAAATTATTGGCAGATTACTGCCTTTACAGGCTTTCCAAAATTCACTGCCAATGTTGAAAATCTACAGGTTACGTTACGTATATCTCAACCGTGCATAGCGTACATATTCTGTTCCAATTGAATCGTGCACAATGCTACACTTTGTGTATTGCTATGTATGTTTGTGTTAAAATATGTTAAGTAATTGGAAAGCATCCATTGAGTAGGCCGCACGCCAACCGAGATAGATATATTCGGATAAATTAAATATAGTCAGCGGACTTCGAGCCTCCAGAGAAATGTTGCTATTTTATTTCAGTGAGTATCCGACTCACTCGCATGCAGTAGTTCTTCACAAGTACCCCGAGATTGTGCCTGAACATTCGCACCCTACTTAATTACAACAAAATTTTACTGTATCACTTATGTACATTTACACGTTTCAGTTTTATATCACAACTGGAAAGTATTATGCATAAAGTCGCTTTTGTGGAATTAGTGGGAAGCACGCTAGTCATATGCTTGCTTGGATATTACATTATTATGGTAGGCTATCTGACCATAAAAATGAAAAACGTATTAAACATACCTACCATTATTTATTTATGAAAAGCAAAAACATTGTTACTCTATTATAAAATATATACAGAAAATCATTATACAATAAAAATAAGCTTATGTTTTAATTTTTAGGCTTGGGAAACGTTCGATACAACGAAAATAACATCTTACGGCATATTGTATTTATCAATGTGTTTCAATATCTTTATATTTTGCTACATCGGAGAGCTTATCACAGAGCAGGTTAAAAATTAGAACATACTAAAATCAATAAGTCTTAGAGCCTCTTTCACCAACTCCAATTAACGGTAATCGATGATTAATTTAATTATCTTGATGGCCATTATAAGAATAAAACATAGTTTATTTCAAAAGAGAAAGAAAAAGGAGACATTCTGATTAAATTGCTGTTGGCGTTTCTAGGAATTGATCATCTATTAATTTAAGCAGAAGTTGATGAAAGAGGTCCTTAACGACAGTTCGGTATTGTTATGTTGTTGTATAATTTTTTGTGCCATATTATTTATGCAACGACAACAAAACAATACTAATCTGTCGTTAGATACTGGACACGTCTGAT
>NW_017305474.1:108761-111265 GCF_001594115.1 Trachymyrmex septentrionalis
ATGTTGTTGTATAATTTTTTGTGCCATATTATTTGTGCAATGACAACAAAACAATACTAATCTGTCGTTAGATACTGGACACGTCTGATTTAGACATTTTTTAAATAATTATTGATCATGTTCAATACATAATAGTTTAATTGGAAGTATTATAAGTTTTCTTCGTTGTGTGTGAGAGAGACCGCTTTCTCTAGATTTGAAACTATAATCTAATTAGAGTGCAGAGAAAAGAAAACTGCAAAATAAACGCGATTAGTTTCTACTTTTAACTTTTTAATAGGTATATTAATGGAAATAATGTGTGCGTGTATTATAATAAAGAATCACTTACTGCGCAGCTTTGCTCAACGCAGTCAATATTTTTAGAAAGAGTGTAATGTAATACTCTTAGATTAATGAAAACAAATGCTAAATTGTGATTATCTAACTTTCAGCGAATAAATACTTATTTTTAACATTTAATTAATCCAATTATTAAATTCTTTTGTAAAAAATTTTACTTTTGTGTCAATTTGTTAGTGTAAACTGGTCGGAGAAATGACATATATGACTGACTGGTACAATCTACATCACAAAACTGCACGCGATCTCATTCTAATTATCGCCCGATCAAATGATGTAATTAAGTTTACAGCAGGAAAATTATTCCATTTATCTATCACAACTTTTGGTGATGTAAGTTATACAAATACACCTTTTCTTTATTTTATTAAATAGTAAACTAATTTTCCATATATTTTATTAATTATGAAGTATAATCATTTTAAAAGAAGTGGATTGCTGAATTGAATTATCTATTATGTCCATATATTTAATTATATAAGCATGCATAATTAAAAATTTCAAATTTTAATGTATCTTATAGAATGATATATACTGCTTTGCATTGTGTAAAAACAAGCATATTTGTTTCAGGTAATTAAAACTTCTATGGTATATTTAAATTTCTTGCGAACAATGACTATGTAAAACATGGTTAGTGAAAAAACGTAAAGAATATGCATAATATATATTTTGTAGAATACATAAATATATCTTGAAAATAAGATTTAGTAAATAAAATCAATGTTTATGTAAAATCTGAGACTGTTATCAAATTATTTTTAAATGTATCATATAATTTTCTATAATTTTTCTTTCTGTATATGTTATTATATATTTTCTATATGTATACTGAAAAGTACTTATTTTTACTTTCAGCGAAGTTTTATATTTATCAGTTTTAAAAGTATGAGAAGCATGCATATCGAATAAAAAAGAACATCTGGTAATTACAGTGAATTTATGCTTCTCGTGACACGCAACATTTTCTTTGCATAATTGGTATATAAATTCGCAGCGAACAATTATTGATTGGATATGTAACCCTTTCAAAGCAGTTGTAATATCGCGTTATTCATCCAACGTTTTCGAAGGTTTGCTCAGGCTCTACTTCATATTCAACTCTGGTACAATGAACTACCCTTTCGTGACAGTGCATTGCGTGCTTTCATGAAGTGATCATACTGAAAAAAGGCTGATATCAGGTGCTTTCTATCTGGTGACACAAATCGATACAGCATTGTTCCATTTTTCTTTTTATTGCATGAAACAAAAACAGGACAATACTTGTGTGGCAGCAAACGATTAGTTAAATATGTCAAGTGCAGTTTGGAATCGGATACATTAATTTTTTTTCTTTATATACAGGATGTCTCAGACCATCTATATACTCCTTTTATCTCGGAAACAGACACACATTTTAGAAAAAAACGTTTCAGACAAAACTTGAAAGTTACAGTACCGCCGACATTAACATTACGCAAGATATCCAACCGACAGCTAAAACCTTTGTTTAGGATCATGTCTTGGATAATATTTGTTAAGATAGAGGTCACTGGAGATTGTTTCTCTTTCTTTTCATTTTTACATAAAAATAAATTTTCAGTGCAAAAATGAAAATAAGAAAAACTATCATCAATAATCTTGATCTTAACAAAGATTATTCAAGACATGATGCTGAACGACATTCAAGAGGTTTTAACCATCGTCTTGCGTAATGCTAATGCCGGCGATACCCTAACTTTCAAGCCTTATAACTTGAAAAGTACATAATAAAAAATTATTTTATTATAGTGTTTTGGAAAGCTCTCGAGGTGTGCTACAAGAATATGCAATAAAAAATAGGAGGTTTCATTTAAAAAATTCAAAGTGATATTGCTCTGACTTTGATGACACCACCCAAAATCAGACTGATTAGATCACTAAATAGATCATTTAGAATCCCACAATTTTTGTCTGAAACGTTTTTTTTCTAAATGCTTTCCGAGATAAAAGGAGTGGTCTAAGACACTCATATAACTACTGAGAGTATATTGTCATATAAGGAAAGAATAGAATGTAGTAAAAAAAATAAAAATTTTTTAATGTATTTTAGTAAAAAATTAAAAATTTTCTAATATATTTTAGAACATCTCATCATATAATTATGTTTCAATATCATAATGTATACGTAAAGTATTATG
>NW_017305474.1:111384-146692 GCF_001594115.1 Trachymyrmex septentrionalis
AGTGCTTCTTTTCGTTCCAATTACGATTCAGTTATGACTTTAATTATTTCTTTTTAATCAAATGAACTATATAAAATCCAAATATGTAAATAAAAAAAAATTTAAAGAATTTTTCAAATTATGTCAATAACTGTAAACAAGAGCTTATAGAAAAATGCGAAATATATTGGTACGTAAATTTGATTATAAATCTCGTATATTTACAACAAAATCTCTTGTTTCAAATACAGAGTCTGTAATATCAAACTTCCACAATATACGGATGAATAAAAGTTTGAAGTTTTTCTATGTACAATTTAGAACTTTACAACCGTACATATAATCATACATATCTACTATACTAATCATGGTTTAAATTAAAATATTCACTCGGAATTTGTCAAAAGACCTGTAGTTGTAAGATTAATAAAGTTAATCATTTTATAATTACATTCATATTCAAACTTAATATATACTTTGTAGTCAAAAGTTTTGTCAAAAGTTAACAAATAAAATTAATTGTAATTTAAAATACCACAGAATTATTGTACACAAAATTATTCAAAATTTTAAGCAAAATATTTTTCTAATTTTCATATTCGATAATTTCTAAATTTATTTATATTTCCTATTTTTTATGATATTGTAACTTTTACCATCACTTATAAATAATAAAGCTCTATTAATTTATTCTAACTTAATCAATAATAAATGCAAAAAAAACGTGATTAAAATATATTATCAAATCAAAAAAGACTATTAAATAGAAGCACTTTCAATGACACTTCCATGTCATGAACATTTCTTTATAATGTTCATGACATGCGATATTCACTCAGACTTCACGTCGTAGAAACTTTGAACGAGCAAATATATCGATTTAATATATCCCCTCTCAGAGTAAAAGTGCTTTGTATATAGATTGATATTTTAAGCGTATCGAGTAACCAATCAGAAATGTTCCACGTTTTCCATTATACAGAACTGAATGTGCTCATTGGTTAAGCAATACGCATTAGGAAGAAAACATCAATCCATATAGAAACACTTTTTAATGTCAGACCGATCATTACACTCTTCTGAAGATTAGCGCAGGCGCTTCTTTATATTGCGATACGATGAGTTCTTCATCCATGACAGTACACCGTGTGCTTTCATGTTGTAATCATGTCAAATTCAAAACGTGCATCAGAAGATAATAGATCGAAAAAATATAATGATTACAGTTTACAATTTAGTCGATGGTTTCTCAAGTCAATTGGTGCGTGGCCACAAATAAGTGCACCGAGTCTAAGGTGCAAAATCATGATATTACTGCAAATTTTCATTTGTTCAAGCATAATAGCGGTCACAACGGTACCGTGTTTCTTCTACGTGTTATTTGAAGCAGAGAATATGAAGAAAAAACTGAGTTCTCTAGGACCATTCATCAACAGATTTATGAGCACGATGCATTACTGGGTGTTGCTGAAACGTAGCAATGACATACACAAATTAATACAACATATGGAGAAAGACTGGAGTCTCGTGCAAAAGATCGATCATGAAGTGATGCTGCAACATGCGAAGTTCGGCCGTTTCGTCACTGTAATCTGTGGGATAATGATGCAGGGTGCTTGCCTATTGTTCGGCTTATTGCAATCGATAAAAACTGTTAACATCGTTATCGGCAACGAGACTTTTACATCGCATCCACAGACGTGTCCAATTTATAGTAAAATCATCGATACGAGATTTACCCCTCTGAATGAAATCGCGTTGGTTCTGCAAAACCTGGTAATATTAGTGATAAGTTTCTGTACTGCCGGTGGTTGCAGTCTGGCTGCTGTCTTCGCGATACATGCTTGTGGTCAATTAAACGTGCTGTACGTGTGGCTACATAAATTAGTTGAAAATCAAACGGAAAAAAATGATAAAGCTGAACAAAAACTGGCTGCTATCGTAGAACATCATCTAAGAATATTGAGGTATTTCAAAACAGACACTTGGAAAAAACATACATATTTTTTAATGCTCTATACAAAAGTTATAAATTATCAGCTAAATTAATAATTAATCATTTAAAGACCAGAGGTTTACATTAAAATTAGAATAAATTTATTTTCTTTTTCTTATGGATTACTAAAAAGGAGTTTATTGTCAATTATATTCATGAAAAGATATGTTTAATGTATGGATGACCTATTTATAAAAAAACTGAACTGTTATACACATTTATACGTTTCAGTTTTGTATCACAATTAGAAAGTATTATGCATAAACCAGCTTTTGTGGAATTAACGGGGTGCACTGCAATATTGTGCTTGCTTGGATATTACACTGCAACGGTACGCTATAGATGTAAAAAGATGCAAATTTTATTTTATACAAATAAATGTCACTTATTTATGAAAAGTCGAACATCATTAAAAATGTATTTTAAAAACGATAAATTATACAATAAAATTCATATTTTAAATTTTACATTGTAAAAAAACATTTCGTATTCGTATTAAAAGCAAGCAGTCGTAGACAAGGTATTGTATAATATTGAATTTTTTATATAGTCATGTGTTAATTTAACGTTGCGTGAGATGCATTAATGTTTGAACATTTTGTGTTAAATTGACATTCAACAATTATTAATATTAAAGAAACACAATTCACAATGAAAGGGTGAACATATAACAAACATAATATAGCTTGAAAACGTAAATTCTAAGATAAATAAAATTTACGCATTAATGCAACCTATTATACTTTCAAAATTTGTTTTAAAATTGTATGAAAATGTTTTTTTGTCTTCATCTTTTACATAATATTACTCTCTCATATAATACGTGTTACATTTACACACAAATTTGAGTGGATCATTGGATATCTAAAATACGTTAAATTTAATACAAATTTTCTTCTTCTGCATAGAGTTGGGAAACACTTGATAAGACAAGACTAACATCTTATCTTTTTCCATATTTATCAACAAGTTTCAATATTTTTATATTCTGCTACATCGGAGGCATTGTCACAGAACAGGTAACATCAAGAATTAAATCTATTTTACCGAAATAAAATAATCACCATAAGTAATTGTATATAAATCTACTTCTTCATTAAAATATCATTAAAATTATTATAATATGTGTGCACTTCTTCCCCCACTATATATATATATTCCCCCACTATATATATAGTTCCTAAAAGCCTGGAAATTTATTATTATATATTTTGAAAACATATATTTAATATTTTTTTAATAATATCAATATTTTATGAAAAGAATAAAATGTAACGCTACATATTAATAAAGAAACTTTTATTGTATTATATAATAATATTTAAAATGAAATTGTCTTATTTTTAACAAATTTGAATTTCTATTTTTTTGTTTAGGATATATTAACGTAAAGGAGGCACGACAGTGTTTCATGTCAATGCTTAGCACCGAGACACTACCGTGTCTCCAGATTTAAATTATAAAATAATTACTTATACAAAATTTTATGTTAAATTAGTGCAAACTTGTCGGAGAAATGGCATATATGACTAATTGGTATAATCTACACCACACAACTGCACGTGGTCTCATTCTGATTATTGCCCGATCGAATAACGTAGTTAAGATAACAGCAGGAAAATTATTCCATTTATCCATCGCTACTTTTGGTGATGTAAGTAATGTAGATTCCATTCCTTCGTTTCATTATAATAAAAAATTAGTAAATTGCATCTTCTTTGTACTTTTTGAATTTCAAATAGTGATCATCTTATAAGAATTGCACTTAAAAATATTTATAAATAACATTCAAAATAAAAACACATAAAATGTTATATTCGTGTACATAATTTAAGATATCAAATTTTAATAAATCTATATAATCTAAATTTGTAACTTATGGAATGTGATATATATCATTTTCGCTTTCTACAAAAATAAGTATGTTGTTGTTTCAGGTAATTAAAACATCGGTCGTATATTGCAATTTTTTGCGAACAATGACTATGTAAAAGTGATTATATGAAATATAAATTAGAAAATATACAAATTATGTATTTTTTTATATAGGAAGTATTAGCATATCCTGAAAATAATATTTAATCCTTTTGTTGCACTGAAATTAGAAATCATTGACTTCAAAAATATTAATATATCGAGATTTTAAAAAATCGTTTATTATCATTTTGCTTCCCGCGAGTAAGCATTCTTTAAAGTTTTAATTTTGGGCTTATATTTTCTTATGATATATTATTAAAACAAAATATTCATGTTATTGATGTACATACAAGTCTAAGGGAGAAACATAATATCACATATGTACAATGACACACGCAATTATGTAATTATATGTAAAACATAGAAAAACTCGAAAAAAATATAAATGTCCGATATATTTTATAGGACATCTACGCACTCAACAAAGATAAGTTAATAAATAAGATCAATGATTAAAAGTGTCTATTATTAAAAATACACGTACTTTCAATGATACATATTATATAATATTTTATAATAAACTCGAACTATATTTCTAAATCATTCTATTTGAAGTTCTTACAGAATCTGTAATACTAAACTTCTACAATATGACAATATAACGATGAATAAAGTTCGAAGTTTCTTTGCGTACAATTTAGAACTTTATCAAGTGTACATCGAAACTTTTTGATGACGTAAGTCAAGTAAGAGCGTGGTCGGCCTTACTCAAAGCTAATAAAAGATATCGCCCTAAATCTATCATGAATCCATAGAGGGCACCTTTATCCTTGATGCAATATCAAGGAAGATTCAGTTGTCATTGAACTTTGTTAAGAGAATCACATTAAGCGCCATGAGTACCAAATACGCATCATGCTATGAAGCGTGTTCCTCACGTTGTGTTTCTCTGCACTCACCCGAAAGGTCCAAAAATGTCAGCCGTCAACAATTAGCTGCTAAATATATGAAAGTCGAAATCATTCGTACGGAAGTGAGTGCAGCGATATAATGTGGCAAAAAATGTCGATTATTTACCAGAACGTGGCTCGATATGCAAAGTGGACAAAAAAAGACGATAAAAAAATAGTGAATCTGTTTTTGCGGAATCCTGGCTTAACACTGCATCAAGGACAAGCAAAATTGAAGCAGAAAGGTTTAGATATATCGTATGAAACTATTCGAACCTATTTCAAGGCTAATAATATGAACTCGACCACGCTCTTACTTGACTTACTGTATATAATAAGTATAAGATCTATGATAATAAGATATACTTTTCCTTGGTTTTGTTAGTTAAATAATTAGTAAATTAGATTTCTTTATACTTTAATAATTTTGAATTATAATCTTCTTATAAGAATTGAACTGAATTGAGTTATGTAATATGTTTAAAACGTCCACACATTCAAATATATGCGTGTGTATGATTAAAAATTTTTAATTTTTATATATTTCTACACATTGCGTAGAAGTAACGTTTTTTTAAGTAATTAAATCTTCTATGGTATATTTAAATTATATTTCGAACAATATATAGCTACGTGATTAAAAAATATGCAAGATATATACTTTATAGCATAAATTAACATATCTTGAATGTAAGATTTCATAAATAAAATGGACGATTATGTAAAAAATTGTCGTAACAAATATATACATATAATTTTTTATACTATATATTTTTCTTATGTTTATTATTATAATTTCAATATTTAAAAGTATTAATTTTTATTTTTATCAAAATTATATATTTGTTCTTTTTTGCAATAAGGAAAGCATAACATAACTGCATATAATCGAATAAAAAAGAACATATCTAGTAATTACAGTGAATTTATTTCACTGTTGTGTGACACGCAACATTTTCTTTCCATAACGGTACGTAAATTCACGGCGAACAATTATTGATTAGACATGTAACCCTTTCAAAGCAGTTGTAATAGCAAGCTATTTATCAAACATTTTTTTCAAATTTTATTTAAACTCTAGCACAATGTACTATACTTGTGAGAGCATACTGTGAGCTTTCATAAAGTGATCATACTGAAAAAAGGCTGATAATGGATGCTTTCTATTTGGTGACACAAATCGACACAATCATCGTTCTACTTTTCTTTTTATTGCATGAATAACAAAGACAGGACGGTGCTTGTGTAGCAGCAAGCGTTAGATTAGTTTAACGTCATGTACAGTTTGGAATCGGATACACTGATTCTTTTTTTTCGTATAATTACTGATAAGGAAAGAGACCCAACTGTCCCTCTCCGATTTTAATGAGTTTTTAGTAGTTAATAAATTTTTCATTCTAAAAAATTTTTTCTATTTCTTACAATTCCGGCGATATTGGCTTCGAAAGAAATCAATTTTTTTCTAAGAGATATTTCACCTCCTGAATGTGCGTATGGGAGCATGTATAAAAAAATACGTGTCGCTTATTTTTGTTTGGAAAATAATAATAAAGATTCATGCAGTTTTTGTATATTGGGAAGTTGTGAGTATATTGCCATATAAGGAAAGAATGGAAATGTAGTCAAAAAATTAATACGTAAAGCATTACGCGTAAAGTCTTGCTTATTGAATTTAAGTTTAACTGGATATTATGATATTTAATATGCTCAAAATCATGAATAATAATAAGTATATTATTAACAAAGTACAATATAATATTTTGTTGATGATAATATTCATAGTAGAAGATAATATACTTATTTTTTGTACTAAAAAAATAATTTTAATATTACAAAATTAAAATTAAAAAATTAAAATTAAAAGTATTTTTAATTTCTATATTTGAGTATTCTAAATTAGTGCTTCTTTTCGCTTCTTCCGCAAATTTTGATTATAATTCTGTTACAATTTTAATTATTTTCTTTTAATCAAAACTGTACAGAATCCAAATCTGTAAAAAAAATAATTTTAATAAGAATTTTTCAAGTTATATAAAAAAATTAATAAGAGCTTACAAAAAAATGTGAAAAAAAATTTATGCATAAAAATTTTACTCTAAACCTTGTATGTTTACAGCAAAATCTCTTGTTTCAAATACAGAATCTGTATCAAACTTCCACAATATACTTATAAATAAAAGTTCGAAATATTTCTATATACAATGTAGAACTTCATAACCGTATATATAATCGTACGTATCAACTATATAAATGTTAATCATGGTTTAGATGCGATTAAAATTATCGCTTGGTATTTGTCCAAAAGAGATCTGTAGCTGTCGAAAAGATTAATAAAATTAATTATTTTATGATTACATTCACATTCAAACTTAATACATACTTTGTATCAAAAGTTAACAAATAAAATTAATTGTAATGTTAGAATGGCACAGAGTTATTGTACATCAAATTATCCAAAATTTTAAGTAAAATATTTTTCTAATTTTTATATATCCACACTGAAAAAAATTTGTGGTTGAAAATGGACAAATCAGAATTTTCTGATTAAAACCGAGAGCACATGTACATGGATTCGTGCTTGTGTGTGTAGCTACTAATTTCGCCAGGCCGCCGACTAATTTTGAATCGCATATTGACTACTCAGGAGCCTTAAGTATACTGCGCGCCAATCGAGGTAGATAAATTCGAATAGACCGGGTACAGTCGGCGGTCTCTCAAGAGTCTCCTCAAGAAATGTTGCTATCTCATTTCAGCGAGCATTCGACTCACTCGCACGCAGCGGTTCTCTCCGAAATCGTGCTCGAACGTTCGCACCCTACTACCTTATTTATAACAAAACTACTATATTATTTATGTACACATATATATATACCCGTTTCAGTTTTATATCAAAATTGGAAAATATTATGCTTAAAGTCACTCTTATGGAATTAGTGGGAAGCACGATAGTAATATGCACGCTTGGATATTACATTATTGTGGGACGCAATAGATGTGAGAAGATTTTATTACAATTTTATTACACACAAATAAATGTCACTTATTTATAAAGAGTGACACATCGTTATTTTATTACAAAATGTGTATTAAAAATGATAAATTATACAATAAAAATGAGCTCATATTTTAAGGGTACACAGTACAATTTTGTATTTGTGAAATCAGTCGCTGACAAAATATTAAATTGTTCACATATTCATATGTTAATTTAACAAAATGTTAGTTTTCAAATGTACAGTCCAATAAGACTCGTATTGTTTAATTCAACAAAATGTCATTATGCTGTTTTAACATTTCATACTGAAACTAATATTCAATTATCATTAACATGGAAACACAATTTATAAAACAGATTACATAGACCTTACAAAAAAAAAGTACCCTATGCTGTGTTGGACACCCAGCTATTCTTATGTATTTGAGTTGCTGAATACGAATCTGACATTAAAATAAAACCATCCAGGGTAAATTTTCAATCTAGAGCGAAAAATTGAGTCAAAATGAGAAAAAATAGGTCATTTTTTCGCTCTAAATTGACAATTTATCCTTAATGATCCTATTTTAATGTCAAATTGCGACATGTACATATCAATTTATATACATATAACATAGAAGGGACTATAATATAGATAAGTTTTTGGCTAGTAAGTTAGTGGCTATCTGTTTGAAAGTTCTCGTAAAATATCAAGGTATGAATCATGTAATAATTTAGTGTCATTTTTACAGTTTATACCATTTTTTTGTTGTTTTATATAAATCATTTCGATGAGTCTTTTGTTATAATTATGTTAGACTTTGAACATATTTTACAAAATCTGTTACGACTATCCACAATCTGGATGAATAAAAATTACCACTGTAACATTACAATATATTAATTTATTAATTATTTGTTTATTGTTCATAAAATTATTCAAAATTTTAAACAATATATTTTTCTGATTTCCATATATCCATTTATAATATTTTCATTTCATAACATGTAACTTTTATCATCACTTATAAATAATAAAACTCTACTCACATATATTCTCACTTAATTCAGATGCAAAATAAACGTCATTAAAATACAATATATTTTTAAATAAAAAAGTCTGTTATGTTGAAGCACTTTTACGAATCTTTCCTTATAATGTTCATGACACGCAATATTCACTCAGACTTCAAGCAATAGAAATTCAACGAGCAAATATATCGATTAAATATACGCCCCTTTCAGAGCAAGGGTGCTTTGTATATGGACTGACATGTTTTTTTTTTTAGTATCGAGTAACCAATCAGAAACAATCCATGTTTTACGTTATATGGAATTGAATGTGCTCATTGGTTACGCGATACACGTTACGAAGAAAATATCAGTCCATGTGGAAACTCTTTTGATGTCAGACCGATCACCAAACTCTTCTGAAGATTGGCGCAGGCGCTTCTTTATATTGCGGTACAATGAATTGTCCATCCGTGGCAGTATACTGTGTGCTCTCGTGCAGTGATCATGTCAAATTCTAAACATGCGTTAAAAAGAGAAACACTGGAAAAACATATCGATTATTGTTTACAATTTAATCGATGGTTTCTCAAACCAATCGGTGCGTGGCCACAAATAAATGCACCGAGTCTAGGGTGCAAAATCATGATATTGCTGCAAATTTTAATTTGTTCAAGTATAATAGCAGTCACAACGATACCGTGTATCTTCTATGCGTTATTTGAAGCAGAGAATATCAAGAAAAAACTGAATACCATAACACCATTGATCAACAGATTGATGAGCTCGATGCATTATTGGGTATTGTTAAAGCGCAGCGATGATATTCACAGATTAATACAACATATGGAAATAGACTGGAATCTTGTGCAAAAGATCGGCGAACGTGAAGTGATGCTGCAACATGCCAAGTTTGGCCGTTTCGTTACTATAATCTGTGGAATAATGATGCAGGGCAGTTGTCTATTGTTCGGCTTAGGGCAATCGATGAGAACTGCTACTATCACCATCGGCAACGAGACTTTTACAACGCATCCGACAACGTGTCCGATTTACAGCAAAATCATCGATACGAGATTTACTCCTCTAAATGAAATCGCAATAGTTCTGCAAAACCTGCTAATAATAGTGATTAGTTTCTGTACTGCCGGTGGTTGCAGTCTGGCTGCTGCCTTCGCGATACATGCTTGTGGTCAGTTAAACGTGCTGTACGCGTGGCTACATGAATTAGTTGAAAACCAAACGAAGGAAAATGATAAAGCTGAACAAAAACTGGCTGCTATCGTAGAACATCATCTAAGAATATTGAGGTATTTCAAAACAGACACTTGGAAAAAACATACATATTAATACTCTACAAAAAAGTTCTAAATTATCAGTTAAATTAATAATTAATCATTTAAAGATTAGAGGTTTACATTAAAATTAGGATAAATTTATTTTCTTTTTTTTATGGATTACTAAAAAGGAATTTATTGTCAATTATATTCATGAAAAGATATGTTTAATCAATTTAATGTATGAATGACTTATATTTATAAAAAACTGAATTGTTATACACTTTATACTTTTCAGTTTTATATCACAACTGGAAAGTATTATGCATAAACCAGCTTTTGTAGAATTAACGGGATGCACGACAATAATGTGCTTGCTTGGATATTCCATTGCTACGGTACGCTATAGATATAAGAAAATGCAAATTTTATTTTACACAAATAAATATCTTTTATTTATGAAAAGTCGAATATCGTTACTATTACAAAATGTCTATTAAAAACGATAATTTATATAATAAAGTTCATATTTTAAATTTTATATAAACAACATAAAAACATTCTGTATTAGTATTAAAATCGGTCGTTGACAAGGTATTGTGTTGAATTTTTTACTTATGTGTTAATTTAATGTGAAACGTATTATATTGTTTGAACATTTTGTGTTAAATTAACATTCAACAATTATTAATATTAAAGAAATATAATTCACAATAGAAGGGTGAACATATAACATAAACATAACATAGCTTGAAAACGTAAATTCTAAGATAAATAAATAAAATTTACGAATTAGTGCAACATATTATGAATGTTAATATTATTTAAAAAATATATCTTCAAAATTTTTTTTAAAATTGTATCAAAATGTTTTTTTTGTTTTCATTTTTTACATAATATTACTTTCTCATATAATACGTATTACATTTACATAAAAATTTGAGTGGATCATTGGGCACCTAAAATGCAAATTTTCTTCTGCGTAGTTTTGGGAAACACTTGATATGACAAAACTAATATCTTACCTTTTTCCATATTTATCAATGAGTTTCAATATATTTATATTCTGCTACATCGGAGGAATTGTCACAGAACAGGTATTACGTGGAGATTCAAATATACTGAAACAAAAAATCACGTTTTAATATTTTCTTAACAATAAATCAATATTTTAAGAAAGAGGAGAATGTAATAATAAATATTATAATAAAAAAAATTTTTATTAAATTATAATTTTTTAAATAAAATTGTCACATTTTTAACAAATTTAATTATTTCTATTTTCTTTCACGTGATATTAATCAAAATTATCAAATTATTACTCATAAAAATGTTATGTTAAATTAGTGCAAACTTGTCGGAGAAATGGCATATATGACTGATTGGTATAATCTACACCACACAACTGCACGTGGTCTCATTCTGATTATTGCCCGATCGAATAATGTAGTTAAGATCACAGCAGGAAAATTATTCCATTTATCCATCGCTACTTTTGGTGATGTAAGTAATGCAAATATTCCTTCGTTTGATCAATAAAAAATTAATAAATTATATATTTTTTAAATTTCAAACGATAATCATTTTATGAGACTGGACTTTAATTAAATTATGTACAAAACATTCATACATACAATTTTATATTCGTATATATAATTTAAGACTTCAATTGTTAATAACTCTATATATCTAAATTTGTAACTTATGGAATGTGATATATATCATTTTCGCTTTCTACAAAAATAAGTATCTTGTTGTTCCAGGTAATTAAAACATCGTTCGTATATTGCAATTTTTTACGAACAGTGACTATGTAAAATATAAATTAAAAAGTATATTAATTATATATTTTATATAGAAGGTATTGGTATAGTCTGAAAATAATTTAATTGTTGCACTAAAATGAGAAATCATTGACCTCAGAAATATTAATATATCGAGATCTTCAGGAATCGTTTATTATTTTGTTGCTTCCTGCGAGCGAGTATAAATTCCCTGTTAAAATTCTAATTTTGGGCTTATATTCTTATAATATATTGTTAAAGCAAAATATTCAATGTTATTCACATACAAACCTCTCTCTCTCTCTCTCTCTCCCTCCCCTCCCCTCCTCTCTGGAGAAACCAATTAAATATCAAATATGTATAATTACACAAGTAATTATGTAATTATGTGTAAAATATGGAAAAACTGCAAAGAGAATAATGTCCTAGGCATATACTATATGGGACATCTACGCGCGCAGCAAAAGCAAGTTAATAAAGAACATCAATGATTATGTCAAAATTGATAGTATGAATCATTAATATAACATACCTTCAATGACAAATACTATATAATATTTTATAATTTTTTTCATGATGTTATGAAAACTGGAAATCATATTTCTAAATTGTTTTGTTTAAAGTTCTTACAGAATCTCTAGTACTAAACTTTCGACAATATGATGATAAATAAAGTTCGAAGTTTTTTTTTGTATAATTTAAAATCCTATCAACCGTACATTAAAACTTTTTCATAAGTATGCAATAAGATATACCTTTTCTTTGCTTTGTTAATTGAATAATTAGTAAATTATATTTCATTCTACTTTATTAATTCTGAATTATAATCATATAAGAATTAGACTATGTGTAATGTGTGTGTATTTAATATATCCACACATTCAATTATATAGATGTATATGACAATATACTTACAATTTCAAATTTTTGTTTCTGCATTGTGTAGAAGCAACGATTTTTTTTAGATAATCTTCTGTAGTATATTTAAATTTTCTTCCGAACAAAAAAAAAAAAAAAAAATATTTGTGTGATAATGTGACACACGGTTAAGAAATATGTAAGACATACATTTTATAAAATAAATTAACATATCTTGAAAGTAAGATTTCATAAATAAAATGGATGATTAATCTAAAAATTGAGATTATTGTGACAAATATATATACTATATAATTTTTTATTATTTTTCTCGTGCTTATTATTATAATTTCAATATTTAGAAAGTAATTTTTATTTTTATCGAAATTATATATTTGTCCTTTTTTATAGTATAAGAAGCATTGCACATAATCGAATATAGAAGAACATAATTAGTAATCACATCTCATTCATTCTACGAGTTTATCTACTCATGACACGCGATATTCTCTTTCCACAACTAGTAGTATAAATTCGCGACAAACAATTATTGATCCTGTGACCCTTTGAAAACAGTAATATCAGGTTGTTCAAACTTTTTCGAAGGTTTGCTCACGCTCTACATCACATTCAACTCTGCACAATGCAACATTCGCGCATTGCGTGCTTTTATAAAGTGATTATACTGAACATAGATTGTGGTAGGAAACGTTGAAGTGAATAAGCATTACACAATCTGATGTATTAAAATAATTTTCTCCTAAATTATGAAAACTGTGTAATAATATTTACTAATTTATTTTATAACAAAAGAACATTTCGTTATATAGCTATGTTTCAGTATTACGTATAACATACACATGAAAAGCAATACGTATAAAGTTTGTTTAAATAAATATTGCAGCATTTTTATAATATACTAACATTATATAAATTTTACACATATATATATATTATACATATGTATATCATTAGCAGTACATCATAACTTTTTCATAATTATAATATGTTCAAATTATTTTAAAAAAAGTTTTTAAAATTACAAAATTAAAATTTAAAAAATTAATTTATTTCTTTCGCAAGAAAGCTAGTAATGAATTTGTATTTTCTATAATTAGAACAATTATAAATTGTAATTTATAATAAGTAATATTAATAATTTTATGATTATATTTTATACTGTACATACCTATAACTTAATTTGATTCCCATTGTTAAATGCACATTGAATCATTTCACAAGCATATTGTATTGTACTGTAACACAATTGATCATTTAATTTAGGAACAAGTTTCATTCGTGTATCGATTAGAGAAAAGTTTTACCCTTTTCCTTTACAACAAATCAATATAAGCGCAGATATCATGTTCAACTCTCTTTATTCTGAACAGATAAGCTAGACAAACAGAATAGATGGAGAACAAAGATAAAATTATCACAAACAGATAAGTTCTTACGTCCGCTTTTAAATAAAAATACACATAATTTGCAACAAAGTTACAATATTTCAATACAGTGATAAAAAAGACGAACAAATTGCGTGACGATGTGACCCAGCAATCTATTACTCTCGCCGTCTATCTCGCGATGAATTCACTACCACTTCAATTTGCTTTTACTATCACTGTAAATATCGATTACTTAAGAGACGTATGTATTAAACGAAAGTATAGTTAGTACATCGCGCACGCGTTACTTTCTGACTATTACCCCGCGTGCGTTTTGAGTATCATCCGCGCGATGATAAATATTATTCAATCGTGTCTGTACGCTCGAGAAGCGAACATGAAGAAACTTCCACAGAACTCGCCAATCATATTTAATTACATAGAGAATATGGAATACAGCATACAGCCAATTCGTTGGCTACTAAAGCCGATAAGTGTTTGGCCAGTGATGGACTCATCGATCACGAAGAAGATCTCATCAGTGGTATTATTGATAGCATGCATTTTTTTAATCGTCAGCATATTAGTGCCTTGTGCATTGGCTATATTTCTGGACGAGACTAAGGATGTGAATATGAAGATACGTGATTTTGGACCGCTCAGCAACTGGGTGCTAGCGAGTCTCAAATATACCTCGTTGCTGGTACACGTCGGCGACATACGTCAATGTATCAAACATATTGAAACGGATTGGCGGGCCATAACAAAGTTCGAAGAACAGGAAGTGATGCTGAGGAATGCCAGGATCGGTCGTTTCATCGCGATATTCTCCGCAGTATTTATACACAGCGGCGTATTCTCGTACAGTATTTTCCGAGGAATGACGTTGAGCGAGTCCGTTGTCGAAGGCGATAACGCATCGGAACGTTCACTGCCTTTTCCTTTCTATAATAAGATTCTGGACACCACGACGAGTCCAATGTACGAAATAGTGTTTACAATACAGTGTCTATCCACGTTCGTTGTGAATTCTGTAACAGTAAGCGCTTGTTGTCTCACCTCCGTCTTCGTGCTGCATGCCTGCGGTCAGTTAAAAATTCTGATGTCTTTGCTGGATAGTCTGATCAACGAAAGAAACGAAAAGACAGACTCTTCGCAACCAAAGTTCGCCATCATCGTTGAGCATCATTTAAGAGTACTCAGGTAAAAATGGTAAATTTTTTGTACAATATATAATAGATGTCAAATATTTTTTTCTCGTCTTCATTTTAATTCTGTGTTAAATGTTGTGTTAATAAAACATTGATCTATCACTGAATAAATATACGCTGAGATCTCTAAGATAACATTAATTTATGTACCTAAGAAATGGACATTATTTTTGGTATATTATAAATACATATATTATTCCTAAATATATATTTCTAGCTTCGTATCTCATATAGAGAAAATTACGAATGTAGTTTGTCTTGTGGAAGTAGGAGGGTGCACGCTGCACATGTGTCTGTTGGGTTATTATTGTATACTGGTACGCGTATTGTGAAATTTGTTTGCTGATCATTGCCTATTACTCGAACGAATTAGAGAATCTTTTTCAGGATTGGAACCAAGACGAAAAAGAAGGTATAGTGGCATATGGTATAATATTGATCTCGGTTACTTTCAACATCTTTATATTTTGTTACATCGGAGAGATTCTTTCAGAACAGGTAACGACAATGCCTGTTGAAAATATCAGTGATTTTATGCATAATTTGCGACCAATAAGAAATTAAATTATATATTAATAGTTAATTTCCTGTGTGAGTTTTATCAAAACGCGATATTGCCACGAACGTACCATATTGTCCGATTTAATCGTAATATAACAGTGTGGTCAAGTTGGTGAAATTGCTTACATGACAAATTGGTATTTGTTACCCGGAAATACAGCCCTCGATCTAGTTTTGATCATTTTAAGATCCAGCATTGTAGTCAAAATCACTGCTGGAAAGATGACTGAGCTTTCTCTTTCAACATTCGGTAATGTAAGTATATACAAAATGTATTTTTCAAATTATAGACGTATAGCTTACAGAAATAGTATTTTAGATGCGCGAATTTTATATATTGTAGGGTGTCTGATAATTACTGAAACAACATTTGGGTAGGTAGAACGGATTAAACTAAATCGTCCGATAGTAAGTTTGATTCAGTTCAATCTACATATCTACCCATCAACATATCTACCCATAAGCGTTGTATCAATAATTATCAGATATTCTATATATATATATATGTGTGTGTGTGTGTGTGTGTGTGTGTGTGTGTGTGTGTGTGTGTATGATTAATTAATAATATATATATGTAGGGTTGGCCATATTCGACGGAATTGGCCATATTCGACGGAAAGATGTTTTTTTGTTAATCATGGGAAAAAAAACACATTTTTTGCTTTTTATTGTAAAAGCCATTTAATATGGTTCAAGGAGATTTGTGTACATTATTTGTTGAATATGATATCTCTTAAATGATCGCCTTGAGCCTGCAATGGCGAGTTACAGTGTTGCCACATCTTTCCGTCGAATATGGCCAACCTTGTATATAAAATTATATAGCTTGTAAAAATAATTAGAAAATTGTTTAGCTACAGTCATTAAAAATTAACTTTTTAAAAGTCACAGTGACAGAATGATTAATGACTATTTCAGATAATTAAATCCGCGTTAGCGTATTTAAATATACTTCGTACCCTCATTACGTAAATGTCATTACATAAATAACTTTTTATACATACAATAGATTGTAAAGAATAAATATAGTGTGTAATTGAATAAATAAATAACAATATTGTCATAACAATATTTTGCATGTCATATTTTTTAAGTAAAATTTAGTTTTATTTTATCTGTATCTTCAAATTTGCTATATGTATTCCAATATACACATTATGATTAATTTCCTTAATAAAGTTATTGATCTTACTCACAGACGTGATTTTCAATGTAAATGCGTGCTTAAAACTGTCCAGTATACGTAAAACTTCAGACTTAAATATCGATTATGCGCTGTTTCTACCTGTTGCCGCGGCGGCTGCACATTATCACAATAATACACGACAATACATTGTAAGGATCACTTGTATCATGTACTGTTCAATGTCTGCGCACGCGCTGATTATTACTACTGCGTGTGCGACAGCGAAGGGATAGCTTCAGTAAGTTGGCTACCTTCGTCAGAAAATCATGGGGGATGATCTCGCAGATAATTCTAGCATCTCTCCATACTTAGTCGATAAATACAATGAGTATAGTATCCAGATAATACGTTGGATTCTCAAGGCAATTAATGTATGGCCGCATTCCGCCAACGCCTCACTTATCGAAAAGATCCGTTCCGATTTCGCGATATTTATATGTTATTTCCTGATAATTACCACCATGGTACCTAATGGTTTGAGTATGTTCATCGATTCACAGATGTCCTACGAGACCAGACTACAAAATTTCGGTCCGCTCACCTTTTGGTTCATAGCGATGGTGAATTATTCCTGCCTCCTGATGCACGTTGACGATATACACAATTGTGTGGAACACGTGAAAATGGACTGGCTGATCATCAGGAGATTCGAGGATCAAAAAGTGATGCTAAAAAGCGCCAAGTTAGGTCGATTCATCGCCGGTTTCTGCGCCGTGTTCATGCACTGCGGTGTGTTCTCGTATAATGTCGTCCAAGGTCTCTCCAAGAGTATCCTGTACATGGAAAATACCAGCATAATAGTTCGCGGATTACCTTATCCCTTCTACAACAAGATTCTAAACGTGCACTTCAGTCCGGCATACGAGTTCGTGTTTTTTCTACAGTGTCTTTCATCCTTCGTCGTCAACTGCGTTACGGTCGCAACATGCGGCTTGACAGCAGTTTTCGTGATGCATGCGTGCGGCCAAATGAAAATTATGATATCCTGGCTTGAAAATTTTATTGACGATAAAAAAGAGGAAAGGATTTCTCTAAGGCAAAGATTTGCAATCATCGTAAATCATCATTTAAGAATCTTGAGGTAAGCTATCTTCTGTGAGTATGGTTCTTTCAATATTTTTTAATTTGCGCCATCATCAAATCTAATCCAAACTTAATTAAATAATAGTGTAATAAATATAGTTAATGTCAGCAAAATTTTTTAAATGCAAATGTTACATGCTTAATTTATAATATTTACATATTTTTAATTTATGATATTTTATTTTTTAATGCAAAAGTTATATAATAAATATTGTATACTTAATAAAATTAAAATTGCTAAAAAATAATTATGATCGATCGTGATCTCTATTTGCAGTTTTGTATCTCGTACAGAAAAAATTATGAATGTAATATGCCTTGTGGAATTAATTGGATGTACTATGCATATATGTCTCTTAGGGTATTATTGCATTATGGTATGGAAATTATTTCGGAATGTATATACTTTATATTATTTCGTTCAATTCTTCGCATTTCTATCGTTTGACTATACGTCAGACTTAATGTCTCTTTTAGGATTTTATTGATGGCAACCATCAAAGTATTTTATCACATTCGATGGTATTATCTTCGATTACTTTTAATATTTTTATATTTTGTTACATCGGGGAGATACTTTCAGAACAGGTAATATTTAATAAACTTAAAAATTTAACAGTAAGAAACTGTACACTTTAATTTAAAAAATTATGACTTTACTTTCTAAATTCTATAAAGTGGAATCTCATTTTAAAGAATGAAAATGGAGCCAGTCTTGAATTTTTAAAAGATATCTTTTTTCATTTTTTAAAGTGAGATTCAATCTAAAAGTTTTAAAAAGTGTAACATATATTCGCGAGATTCAGATTTATTTATGTATTGGGGAATTTATTAAGATGCAATATCGCTAGTTTCTTTAATCGAATTATAACAGGTATACAAAACGGCCTTTAGGGCGAACAGATCGGTAAATCTGCTTATATGACAAACTGGTACCTCTTACCTGGAAAAAGTGCCCAGGGGCTCATTCTGATAATTTTAAGATCCAACGCTGTCCTCAAGATAACTGCCGGAAAAATTGTTCAGCTCTCATTTTCCACTTTCGGTGATGTGAGTATGCAAAAATACATTATTGTTACAATTTATGTATATATATAAAATATATGTAACTTATATATTCATACTAAAGAATGGTATGGTTTATTGTATTATTGAAATTTTATCTGTATAACATTCGTGTAATATAATTGTATAAATGTTTTAAGATACAAATATTTCTACAAAAAATAATCAATTTTTAAACGAAGATGAGTAATTTCTAATTGCTTTAGGTAATTAAATCTGCATTAGCATATTTAAATATACTTCGGACTGTACTGCTTACGTAAATAATTATTACAACTTTGACACAAAAAAAAAACAATACGCAAAATAGGCAGTCATTATAAAATAAATATAGATATTTAATAAAAACTTTATATAATATTTGTTTATGTTGAATAAGTATCTTATTGTCCAGGTCACAAACTATAAATTAATAAAATAATATTCTTGTTTATTAAAAATTTACTTAAAAATATACGATATGAATTTTAATTATAGTTAATTATAAAGTTTTGTGAAATTATAAATACAATGTATATATTCCCATTAAAAATAATCAGTAGAATCGACATTGATCAATGTCGATGGCACTAATTCAACGTCGATTCTACCTATCATTAGCTGGGATGTGGAGTGCATATAACATACAAATCTCACTTTACAAATTCTGAAGATATTGGCAATATGTTCCAAGTAATTATTTTACGTGTATATTTATATTCATTTTGCGTATGTAAAAGTACACTTATTGAAATAAATTTATTTAGCCAATATTATCACTGTATTTTCATACACGTTGCATTCTAATAATAGTCAATTTCAAGAAATATTTTAATCATTTTTTAAACAAAAATTTATATTTCAAATTTGCTCTTACACTACTCTTTTTAAAGATATATTCATTTCCCGTTCAAGATAACCATATGCGAACTGAAATACACGTAGGAGATCCTCCACCGACTATGTTAGAAAATACTGTGAAGTAGGAAACATTTCCCAGTATATTACGTATTCCCCTTTGATGAACAACGGTTAGAACCCTTCTTCCCTATAAAATTTATTTCCTTATTTGCATCCCCGCAAAAGGATTTGCACGAAGCACGCAATAAAATTCCAGGAACTATAATCCGTCTCACTAATAATGAAACAGCCAGCAGGTAGAAAGGGATAGGAAGGGATCAATTGCGTTCACGCACGAACGTTTATAGACAAAAGACGCACATGCGCATGTCGAATTGGCTGACGATCAGTTCACTGACGCTCAGTCAGTTACGTGCATCGTCGCGATTTAGTAGGCATTATCATGCCTGATTATTCAAAGTCAAAGTCTATCAAATCCATAAAGGATGGCTGGAACTATAGCATTCAGATGAACCGTTGGTTTATGAAGCCGATCGGCGTATGGCCGTTGACTCTCTGCGAGACCACGGTGGAAAAAATTGGTTGCATGATTCTGACAGGGATCAGTTGTTTATTGATATGTTTCCTGCTGATCCCATGCACTCTCTGCACTATCCTAGTAGACACTGATCTCGATACCAAAATCAGGATGATCGGTCCGGTCAGTTTTTTACTAATGGCCGCGGTGAAACAATACATCCTCATTATCCGCAGCGAGAACATCGACGAATGCATTCGGCACATTCGCGTGGATTGGAGCCGTGTCGCGTTGAATCATGAGAAAGATCGAGAAATAATGGTGAACAATGCTAAGTTCGGCAGGTGGCTATCCTCCGTCAGCGCGATCTTCATGTATTCCGCAGGTATATTCTTCACCACGGTGATGCCGATTTGCGCAAGGAGAACAGAGATCATTGACAACGAGACAGTGAGGTCGCTCTCCTTTCCAATTTATCGTGGTCTCTTCGATCCACGCACCACGCCATCCTTCGAAATCGCGCAATTCACGCAAGGTTTAGCTGGTTACGTCATTTATACGATCACTATTAGTGTGTGCAGTCTGACAGCAGTATTTGTCATGCATGCCTGCGGTCAATTTCGGATACTCATGCTAAAGATGGAGGATCTCGCGGACGGAAAAGAGAGAAAGAGTGCGAATAGTACGCACGAGGGAAGACTCGGTGACATCGTGGAACATCATATTAGGATACTCAGGTAACACTGCTATATGAAGACGATTGTATCCACAGAAGAAAGAAATTATTTGCAATTTTTGAAAATTTTTCTTATAGATTATAAGAAATCTAACATTAACAAATAAACAATTAATACAATATTATACGAAAAATTGTATAATTGGAGATAAACTTCGCGTTAGCAATTCTGATAATTATCTTATCAAACAAACATATATCAAAAAATTAATATATTGTTATATAAATATATTATGTAAATAGATTTTAGCTTTTTTTTTAAATTTTAATCGTGTAACTTTCAGTTTTATCACTCGTACAGAGAAACTTTTAAACGAAATTTGTCTCGTGGATGTAGTCGGATGTACGCTCAACATATGTTTTCTAGGATTCAATATGATGACGGTACGAAACATATTTGCAAACCATATTTTAAGTAAGTTCACAATATAGTACAATTACATTTCGTGCTCATAACATTTTGATGTTAGCCCTTTTAGGAATGGGAACATCGTGAACCAATAGGAACAATGACGTTCTGTTCATTGCTTATATCTTTGACGTTCAATATATTTATCCTTTGCTATATTGGTGAACTCCTTGCTGAACAGGTACTTAAATTGTAATGGCAGCCTCTACTATAATTAGAGGAAAGTTGCGAATATGTACTGGTCGCCTAAATCATACTTCATCAATATTTTGTATTATTACTTAATATAGGCAACATTTAGTAACAGTAGTATAAAATAAATAAAAAATGAGTAATATAGACAAAAATATAATAGCCTACGCCTTGTTTTAAGGGCGTTAGTAACGTTTTAAAAAATTAGGTACATCTAATATTAATTTTTAATCAATTTGTGTAGATAACAATGCAATCATCCAATTTTATTATAAATTTTTGTATTTTTGTAAAAAAAAGATTTATTGTAGAATATTTTACATTAACTGTATATACATATTTGCAACCATTATGAAGATTAAATCGAAATTTTTACAAAATCCATCAAGTTTTCTAAATCATACCATTACAGAGAAGACTGATAATTGACAATAATAAAACTAATTAATATCAATACAAATATCAAGTACAAAAATATATTTGAGCCAATTTTAATTTGACATTATTTGTCTTTTTATAATTTTTATTGAACAATTATTAAATACTTGATTTTCTTCAATAAATTATTAAATTTATAGGTATTACCTAGATAACATGCATATTGTATAAGATATCTAAAAGACGTCTTTTAAATATCTTTTAAACATAAGACATCTAAAAGACAACTTTTAGATCTTATGCAATATAAATGTTATCTGGGTAATTAATTATATTATTATACATATTAGTTAATGATTTCTTTTATTAATCTTATACTTTTAATTATTTTCGTTCATAAATTTAATACTTTCAAAGGAAATACGATTTAAAAAAGACTTACAGAAACAATTTAGGCGATCGATTGCCTAAATCATACTTTTTGCAGCATGTTACAAAAAGACTTATTAATTTGTTATTGGTGAAAAGTTAAACATGCAATAATAAAACCTTAAGCTACAATTTCTAGTGTTTATTTGCGTACAAAACAGTGTCAAATGAAAAATATAATAAAAAATAGACTAAGTAGTATGTATTCGACAATTCTCCCTACGTTGTTTATTTATATCATTTGAAATGAGACTTGAAATATTCTTAAAGAAACAGTAAGAAAAATAGAAATTTTATTTTCTCAACTTTACAGTTAATTTCCCCAAACTAAAGGATTTCAATATTTTCAATTAAAATTCATATTAAACTTAATTTTACTTTATTTAAAATCAAAATTTTTTATAAGAGCTTTATAATGTAAATGACTTAAGTTGTTAAATGCGTTATAAGAATTGTTGTCTATGTACATCATATACGACATAATTGTTGTCTACATAAAAAACATCAAAATGTTTTTAACAGTGTATGCAAATCGGCATGAAGTCTTATATGATAAATTGGTATCGTATACCGAATAAAGGAGCACTCGGTTTGACATTAATAATGGCCATGTCGAATGCCACCATCAAACTTACAGCTGGAAAATTTATGGATTTATCCTTAGCCAGTTTTTGCAGTGTGAGTAGTATTAAAATTATTTTCACTTATTCATACATGAAAATTATTTTTGATTATTTATAAGAAATGGATAGAAGAACAAAATTCCAGATTATTAAAGCGTCCGTGGCTTACCTGAATTTACTTCGTACCTTCTACGTTTAATACAGTAAAATCATCGTTATCGAGATGTACTATATAGTAACGTTAGTGCGTTAAAAAATATATTTAATAAAATGTAGATATATACGTCAGCATATTTGTTAATAAATCAAGTTACATAAATTATCGCTCACGTAAATATAAACTTAAATAGAATTAAATTTATTACGATAATGACAAAATTGAAATTACAGATTAACTAATTATAGTCCTTATAAAATACAATATAAAGCTAAGTTATATACTGTATTACACAAAGTGCAAATAACTATATCCTACGCACTTATATACTGACTGTAATATTTCCAACGTTGCGTTACGCACTAGGGAAATAGCAAGGATACGTACATTCGCGCAACTATATCAGAACTCATAAATTTCACGTTGTTACGCACTTTCATTCGTCATCGACATGACGACCCTCAGATATGCAATGACTGGGATAGAGAGCCCTATGTGCACGCGCGTCTTCCCCTTACGTTATACATAACAGGCATGGGACGCACTTACACGCGATCACGACATCATTATTTTCCCGCGCTTGCGTCGCCACGCAGACATCAGGATGGTATCGTATGCGTATTTCAGTCGGCGTTATACACTATGGACGACAGCATGCGCGATCGATCCCAACTTCCAGACAGGATACACAATATACATTACGAGCACGACATATACTACGCCATGCAGCTATGCCGATGGATCCTGAAACCGATTGGTATCTGGCACATGATTTACGGTCGCTCGTCGCAAAGCGAGAAATTTCTTTCGTTAATACTGATCTTCGTGTGTTTCTTTGGTCTGTGCTTCGTGCTTGTACCCGCCGGTCCGTACACTCTATTTCGTGAGAAGGACATTAACATTAAGGTCAAGCTTTTTGGACCGGTTGGATTCTGTCTAACTTCCGCGATCAAATATTGCTTCCTCGGAGCGCGTGCCTCGTCGATCGGAAGATGTGTCGAACACGTCGAGAGCGATTGGCGGATCGTGCGACATTATGACCATCGCAGAATGATGCTGAGGAACGTGCTGGTGGGCCGCAGACTAACAACGCTGTGCGTGATCTTTCTTTACACCGGCGGCATGTCTTATCATACGATTATGCCATTGTCTTCCAGAACGAAGACGAATGGCAGCTTCACAAGTAGACCGCTAGTTTATCCGGGATATGATCTCTATTTCGATCCTCAAGCAAGTCCTGCTTACGAGATCATCTTTGGCATGCATTGCTTGTCCGCTATGATACAATATAGCGCTACAACAGCAGCATGCAGCTTGGCTGCAAGCTTTGCGACGCACGCGTGCGGACAGGTGCAGATATTGATGACACTTTTGGATGATCTAGTTGATGGGAAGAGGACTAAAGGTACCAATGTGGAGAAACGTTTAAGGTTGATAACGAAACATCACGTGCGTGTGCTGAGGTGAGACGGGGAAAGCGCCGAGATAGTTTACATAACGTGTTTCTAAATTTATATGGGATAGATACATAGCGCGTTTCTAGATTTACGACCGACGTGGAGAAAATATTACGTGAAATATGCTTACTGGAATTGGTTGCTGCAACCTTGATTATATGTTTGCTCGAGTATTATTGTATGACGGTAAGAAAATTACGATAGCAGACACGTATAATATATCACGATAATATAATTATATCTTTTTTATGTATAACAAGTTCTGTCGTATTTTTAATACAGCTGTTGATTTAAAATTACAATAATTGAAGGGCTTACTGCAATAACGTAGCCGAATATGTGATATTGAATGAGTCATTTATTTATTACAAAGATTAAGTTAATTAATATTATATTTGATACGTTTATGTAGTGATTCGTATTTTTTACCTCTGCAATGTAATTATCAAATATAGAAAATTTTACTCATCTTATAATATTTCTTGTATACACAATCTGCATTCCGTAATAAACTTTCTCGACATGTATCAAAACATGAAAGAATTATTGTAGCATGTACAAATGTATTTTCTCATCATTTAAACTTTAGAGTTTACTTTCTCCGTTTTTACGAAATGTGTGTTACGTGTCTAATGTTGCACTAAGTCCTTTAATCATAACAAAATAGAAAGAATCTTCTTTTTTCATTGATAAATTGTAAATATCTTGTTATACGTTTGTTTCCTCAGGAATGGGCAAATAGCGATGCCGTGGCCATCCTGACATATTTTATGTTACTGATATCTTTAACGTTCAACATTCTAATATTTTGTTATATCGGCGAACTCCTCGTAGAAGAGGTATTTTTTACAATATATTGTTAATAATAAAAATTTTTTCCGAGATATAATTATTGAAAATTCGTAATATATCAATCCCATTTTGATGAATAAATAGTAACAAATAATATAATTTTGATATTCAATTACTTCTATTTTTATTAGTTTGGCAAAATTGGTTCAGCCGCGTATGAAATTAATTGGTATGATTTACCCGGCCATAAGGCTGTGGATCTTGTAATGATCATTACAATGTCTTATTACCCACCCAAGCTTACAGCTGGCAAATTCTGTGATTTATCTCTCAATACTTTCAGCACCGTGAGTGTCATAAATAACTATTCTTACTGATTAAGTAACTCTATACTGGTAATTCTTCACTTGTAAACTGATGGCTTCCATCTTGTTCAATTTTATTCATTTGTTTATAATTGTTATTGTTACATTATTAAATAATATTTCTAAAGTTGACATTGTTTTTAGGTACTTAAAACATCCGTAGTATATTTAAATTTGCTTCGGACAGTTACGCAATAAAACGTGTACAATTCTCCAAAAATATACAAAACTTCTATGTATAATCCTCATTATTGTTCCTTCAGCAAGTTTGTTATAGATACATCTATTCTCAAAAAATAATAAATTAACGTATGTCACATTCATTATTTGTCATTATATGTCATTCAATCAATTTAAAAAAATAGATTATAATTATTGATAAATGAAAAATAGATTATAAATATTGATAAGTGAAATCAACTTACGATTTGATTGATCATAAGACAAAAAATGTACTGCGTTTGAAAATTAAAATTTACTATATCAAAAAAATAAAAGTAAAATTAGAAAACTGTAATTGTAAAATAACACATAATGTATAGAAAATATTTACAAAATCATCAACGGTGGATTTTGCTTGAAAGATATCGCATTGCGTGTGGAACACATTATAAACTTCCAATCCCTTTGTGCTTGCACATCACAGAATGAGCCCACGGACAAGCAATGACCGAGGGGAGAGTCAATCGTTCGCGTACGCATGACTGAGCACTTGGTCATACATGACAACTATGAAACGCACTATTGAAGCTATACACGCAATATTGAAGTCATTACTTCCCCGCGCTTGCGTCATGAGAAACGGAACGTCGCATAACGTCCGCATGTTTCAGTCATCGTTACACTTCGCAGACAGCATGAGCTATCGATCTTCACTTCCAGACAGGATACGCAATGTACGTTACGAGCACGACATATATTACGCTATGCAGTTATGCCGCTGGATCCTGCAGTCGATCGGTATTTGGCACATAATTTACGGTCGCTCGTCGCAAAGCGAGAAGCTACTTTCGTTAATGCTGATTTTCATGAGTTTCTTTGGTCTGTGTTTTGTGCTTGTACCTGCTAGTTCGTACTTTCTATTCTACGACGAGGACATCGAAATTAAAATCAAGTTTTTTGGACCAGTTACCTTCTGTCTAACTTCCGTGATCAAATATTGCTTCCTCGGAACGCGTATCTCGACGATCGGAAAATGTATCGAACACGTCGAGAGCGATTGGCGGATAGTGCAATATCAGAATCATCGCAGTATGATGCTAAAGAACGTGCTGGTAGGCCGCAGAATAACGATGCTATGCGTGATTTTTCTTTATGGTGGTGGCTTGTTTTATCACACGATCTTGCCATTGTCTTCCAGAACGACAAATGGTAACGTCACAAGTAAACCGCTGATTTATCCAGGATATGATTATTTCGATCTTCAAACAAGTCCCGCTTACGAGATCATCTTTGGCATGCACTGCCTGTCCGCTATGATACAATATAGCGCTACGACAGCAGTGTGCAGTCTGGCCGCGAATTTTGCGACACACGCACGCGGACAGGTGCAGATATTGGTGACGCTTTTGGATGATCTAGTCAATGGGAAGGGAACTGAAGGTACTAATGTGGAGAAACGTCTGAGCTTCATAACGAAGCATCACGTGCGTGTGCTGAGGTGAGATGGAGAAAGCGCTGAGATAGCTTACATGACGCGTTTCTAGACTTATTTGGAGTAGATACATGGCGCGTTTCTAGATTTACGACTGACGTGGAGAAAATATTACGTGAAGTATGCTTAGTGGAACTGGTGACCGCAACTTTGATGATATGCATGCTCGAGTATCTTTTCTTAATGGTAAGAAAATTACGGCGGTAGACACGCATCACAATAATGTAATTATAACTTTCCGCGTATTACAAATTTTATCGTACTTTTAATATAGTTTTTGATTTAATATTACAATAATTAAAGGGCTTGCTACAATAATATATGATATTGATAAAAATGGATGAATCCTGTATTTGTCCCAAAGGTCAGGCTAATTAATATTATATGTGTTATGTTTATGTTGTAATTCATATTTTGTTCTACTTTTCAGCAATGTAAGTATTTGATGCAGAAAAATTTTACTCGTCTGATAATATTCCTTATTCACAATCTGCAATCCGTAATACTTTTCGGACATGTCAAAACATGAAAGTTTTTGTAGCATATGCAAATAGATGTATTTTTAACGTCCGTTTACGGTCCATTCAGATTATTATTGAATTGAAACTCAAGACGAATCTCGAGCCGCGAGTATTTCGGTAAACATTTGTTACGCCACTCGGCAAAAAGCAATGAAAGTTAGCCAAAATGTTCGCAGCTCTATATTCGGCTCGAGTTTCGGCTCGATAATCTGGACGCACCCTTAGAGTTTACTGTCTATGTTTTTACAAAATGTGAGTTAGTATAATGTTGTAGCAAGTACTTTAACCGTAACGAAACGAAAATAGTCTCCTTTTTGCACTAATAAATTATTAAGATCTACTTGCAATTAGTTGTATGTTTATCTTCTCAGGAATGGGAGAATAGTGACGCCGTGGGCGTCATGTCGTATATTTTGTTATTTATAGCTTTAACGTTCAACGTTCTAATATTTTGTTATATCGGCGAGCTTCTCGTAGAAGAGGTATTTTTTACGGTATATTGCTGATAATAAAAATTTTTTTTCAGGGTATCTTCAATCATCAAAAATTCATAGTATGTAAATCCTGTTTTAAATAAGTAATAATAATTGTAATATTCAATTATTTCTATTTTCAATAGTTTGGTAAAATCGGCTCAGCCGCGTATGAAGTTAATTGGTATGATTTACCCGGCCATAAAGCTGTGGATCTTATTATGATTATGATGAAGTCTTATTATCCACCCAAGCTTACAGCTGGCAAATTCTGTGATTTATCTCTCAATACTTTCAGCACCGTGAGTGTCATAAATAACTATTGTTATTGTTTAAGTAATTCTATACTCGTAATTCTACACTTGTAAACTGATAGCTTCCATCTTAAACAATTCTATTCATTCTTTTATAATTGTTATTAGTACATTATTAATTCATGTTTTTAAAATTTACATTGTTTCTATAGGTACTTAAAACATCCGTAGTATATTTAAATTTACTTCGAACAGTTACGCAATAAAGCTTAAACAATCCTTATTATTATTGTTAGTGGCAGCAAATTTGTTATAGATATATTTTTTCTCAAAAAATATTGTATAGAAGTCAATAATAAATTGATATATGTCTCGTTCATTAGTTGTCATTCAATTAATCTTAAAATAGATAAATTATTAATTTAACTTACTATTAAATTAACTTACTCTATTATGATTTGATTGACCTTGAGACAAGAAATCGATTATACTATTTAAAAATTAAAATTTACCATATGAGAAAAAAAGAAAACTGCAATTATATTGTAAAATAATATATAAAATATATCATACATATATATATCATACATATACATATTTATATTATATGTAGTGTATAAATAATATTTAAAAAGTCGCCAACGATGAATCTCGCTTGGAAGATATCTAAGCTACGCATTGTGTGTGGACTCGTTATGAACTTCCGATCCCTTCGCGCTTGCACATCACTGGACGAGCCATGACTGGGGGGGAGAGTCAATCGTTCGCATACGCATGGCTAAGCACCTGGTCATATACATATGACAGACATAAAACGCATATGCACGCGATACTGAAGTCATTACTTCCTCGCGCTTGCGTCGCGAGAAACGGAACGTTGCGTAACGTCCGCGTTTCAGTCATCGTTGCGCTTCGCGGGCGACAGCATGCGCGATCGATTCCAACTTACAGGAAGAACGCTCAAGATGTATAATGTACACCATAAGCACGACATACGCTACACAATGCAGCTGTGCCGCTGGGTGCTAAAACCGATCGGCATGTGGCATCCGATCTATGGCCATTCGTCGCAGAATGAGAAGTTCATCTCGATAATATTGATCATCATATGCTTCTCCGCTCTATGTTTCGTCCTGATACCTGCCGGATTTTATACTTTATTTCGTGAGAAAGATATCAACATTAAAGTCAAGCTTTTCGGTCCGGTCGGCTTCTGCCTGACTAACACGATCAAATATTGTTACTTTGGTGCGCGCGCTGCCGCGTTCGGAAGATGTATTCGACATGTCGAGGACGATTGGCGGATCGTGCAGCATCAAACTCGCGAGATAATGCTGAAGAAAGTGCTGATAGGACGCAGACTCACCACGCTGTGTGCAATTTTCCTTTACACCGGTGGATTGTCCTACCATATAATAATGCCGTTATCTTCCAAACAGGAAATTAACGAGAACCTCACGATTAGAATACACACTTATCCCGGTTACGATATATTTTTCGATCCCGGAGCCAGCCCTGCTTATGAGATCGTGTTCTGCATTCATTGCCTATTCGCGATGATCACGTATCACATCACGACGGCATCCTGTAGCTTGGCAGCGATTTTTGTGACGCACGCGTGCGGGCAAATAGATATACTAATGTTGTTGTTGGACGATTTGGTTGAAGGAAAATGGAGCAAGGATACCACTGTGAAGAAACGTTTAAGCGCGATAGCGAAACATCATGTACGAATACTGAGGTAAGTGGAAAATGCGAGGAAAGTGTGCAAGTAGATACATATTGCGCGTGATTTTCTAGATTTTCGGATAGATACGTGACACACTTCTAGATTTTCGGCCAACGTGGAGGAAGTGCTACGCGAAATATGTTTACTGGAACTGCTGACTTCCACCTTGACTATATGTTTGCTCGAATATTATTGCCTAACGGTAAAGAAAAGAATATCGACGTAATATAATATATTGATATTACGATAACATAATCTTTCTTAAAATTATGTGCAAAATTCAGTTTGTATAGACAGTTTTGTTGAACTTTGTGATAGTACATTTTACCTTCTCAGGAGTGGGAAAACAGCGATGCCATAGCCATCTTGACATATTTCATCTTGTTGATATCTTTCACATTTAATGTTCTGATATTTTGTTACATCGGTGAGCTCCTCGTGGAACAGGTATTTTCATAATATTTGTTGAAGAAAATTTTTCATTTATCTTTTACTGCATTACTAATGAGTTGATTTAATTCTGCAATACAAAAAATTGCAATAGAAAGAAGAGCAAGAATATAAATTTCATTATTATCTATTTTTCAAAAAATATTTAAAATGTGCTTTATTTAATTATTATGATTTTGTAAAAAAAATTCTCAAATGTACTAAAAAAAAAGTACTAAATTTGATAATTATTTACATTAGAAGATTTCTCCAATGATCTTGATTTTGATATATGTTGTCAAGGTTGTGAGTAATCTTCAACAAGTTTTAGCCGTCGCTCGTTATTCGTTAAAAATTATTATCAAAGTTGGTAATTATTTCCCTGCTTTATATGAAAAGTCAAATAACTCTAGGCAGAGAGAGAGAGAGAGAGAGAGAGAGAGAGAGAGAGAGAGATACGAGATGGACCGATTAAGGCAATACGACTTTCGCGCAGCAAAATCTATTCCATCTCCCCCTTGCCTAGAGACGCATAACTTTCCACGTGGAGGTTCACCCTAGTATTAGGTGGCCCTCGCTTTGTATAGAAACTCATGCGCCCTTGCAGGGGGGAGGAGATGGGGTGGCTTTCTTTACGTGGGAAGTCGGACGCCCATTGACAGGAGGAAGAAAGTGGAACTCGCTTCCCGTAGAAAATCGTATTTCCTTAATCGGTCCACCTCAAACCTGTCTAGATTATCTGACTTTTCATGTAAAGCAGGAAAATAATTATTAACTTCGACTGCAAATAACTTTTTAACGAATAAAGCGACGGTTAAAACTTGTTGAAGGTCACTGAAGGTCATGACCTTGACAACATATATCAAGGTCGTTGGAGAGATCTAATGTAAATAATTATTCTGTAATGTAAAAATAATTATCCTAAATTTTAATAAATATTTATTTAAACAGTACTAACTAAATATTTAGTAGTACTAACTAAATATTGAAATATAAACATATATTTATTTGATTTATACATGAACTATTAATTTGATTAAATTTTTTTATTGAATAAAGATTTATTTGCTGTAAATGAATGTTTAGTTAGTACTACTTAAACAAATATTTATTAAAATTAAAACATTTGCAAATGTTTTTTCAGTATGCATATAGTAGATTATAATATAAATAGTGTATTTTATATAATCTTGCACACACATTACAGAAAATACAAGTGCACTTATGTATTAATGTTTCATATTTTCAGTATAGCAAAATTGGTGCCGCTGCCTATGAAATCGACTGGTACAATTTATCTGGGAATAAAGCTCTCGAACTCGTGCTAATCATCGCAATGTCTCATTATCCGCCTAAACTTACAGCTGGCAAATTTATCGAATTATCTATGAACACATTTGGTGCTGTAAGTTTCTCACATAATTATTATTATTATTGCTTAATCGCCAAATTTGATTGTTAATTTACCTATGTATGAGACTGTCAAAAAAAATTTTTTTTTATCCACTTAGCTCAAAAGTTTCTATTTCATGCCAAAAGAACACCTCTAAATTTTTATTTAAAAATATTAAGGTTTAAAAAGATCGCTGAAAGTAAACGATTTTTAAATCAAAGTTTCGATTTTCTTTAATACATGTTTGATTTTATGTAAAAATGGCTTAATCCAGATTTTTAATGTGTTACTGTATGTTTTTTTTGATCGCTGAACAATAGTTCATTTAGCTACGATATACACCTTAAGAAATGCAGTTCTATTAATGTGAAAAAATGATGAAGTTTTGAGTTCAAGGTCGATTTTAACAAGATTCCAACCGTTCAAATGTGTCGTTACTCCAATTGTAGGTTCTCTTCACTCAGAACAAGATACAGTTAGAATTTTCCCGGGATCTCCTAAAGATCTTATTACATTGTGTTCAGCGATCAAAAAAACCTACAATATCACGTTTAAAATCCAGATTAAACCATTTTTGCATCAAATCAAACATGTATTAAGGAAAATCGAAACTTTGATTTAAAAATCATTCACTAGTGACTTCTAAATCTTAATATTTTTTGACAAAAATTTAGGGGCGTCCTTTTGGCATGAAATGGAAGCTTTCGAGCAAAGTGGCTGATTAAAAAAAAGTTTTGTTTTCTTGATAGTCTACTGTGTGCGCGTGTGTGTATGTACCCTCTCTTATTTATGTAATTCTTAGTCTTGTCACTTTCATATCACTTTCAGGTACTCAAATCATCAGTAGTATATTTAAATTTACTTCGTACAACAGTTACAGAATAAAATTTATATTCCATATACTATAGCTCTTACTATTTAAAATTTACGAGACAGATCTATTTTTATTATAGATATTATACCCACAGAGGAAGTATTAATAATAAAATAATATATATACCATCGATTAAAATGTGATTAATTCAAATATTACTAGTTATTTATTTCGTTTGATATTAAATCAAGTATTATATCAATTTTGATATTATACTTTAAGTAAAAGTATACTTACAAGGGAATCTCGCAAAATACCAAATTCTGATTTGATAAAATCTGGTATAATTTTAATGAAACATATATAAGTTACGTTAATCTATAAATGAAGTTAGAAAATATTAATTGCGCGGAAAGACAATTTTATTTAAATTTTAAGGGATGAAATCATTTTTTACAAGTAAAATCGTTTTCTGTTCCCCTCCCCTCCCTGTCATATTTAAAAAACTATTCAATATATCAAAAAATATATTTTGTACAATAAATAATTTTTATAATAAATAAGTTTTATAATAAAATTACCTGTATTTATCCACGTCAATAGTATATTTAAAAAATAATTATTTTTAAATAAAATTTTTGAATCCCCTTTATTTGATTATTAATGCGTTTATGGTGACACTTATAAACTGGCTTCTATAATGATTCAAATGAAATAGGCCTCAAATACGCGACCATAATAAAAAAAAACGATCACCAAAACAAAGGAGGAAAAACAACAATTTACGTTCAACACAATCTCAATGATAACCCTATAGTGCTAGTTATCTTTGCAGGTGACAACGTACAACTGAAGCTATACATCTCTACTACAAAATCGATTTTTCAAGCCCGTGCTTCTCCTCCCTTTCTACCTTTCTCCTTCTTTTATTCTCCCTAATATGTCACTGAAAGTACTTATTATGGTCATGCGCAAATTTTCTACCATTCTACAATCGATGTGGTACCAGCCAGTCGCTCGCGCACCTTCGACACAGCAATATGGATAAAATCCGGACATGGCCCAATGAAAATCATGAGAAGGATGTAATCGACATTCTGATATGGAACCGATGGTTATTGCGGGTTCTTGGGATCTGGCCACTGATATACCCAAACACCACAATAATCGAAAAGATCCTGGCAACGTTCTCGTTTGCATCATGTTGGATTGTACTCGGTTTATTCCTGGTACTTACGAGCATGTACACCTTTACGGACCGAAGTATCATGGGTGAGAAAATGAAGATGCTGGGTCCACTGGGTTACGTGTTCTTTTCCATGCTGAAGTATCTTTTCCTAGTGATACGTCATAAGAGTATTCGACGATGCGTTCAGATTCTCAGTACAGATTGGCGTATGGTTCAAGAAAAAAATCACCGCGAAATCATGATGAGAGACGCGGAGAAGGGCCACTTGCTGTCCAAATTTTGTATAGTATTCATGTATTGCGGCGGCTTGTCTTACAATACAGTAATGCCATTCCTATCACAAACATCGTACGCAAACAAACAAAATGTCACCATCCGACCAATGGCTTATCTTGGCTTCGATATTGTTTTCGATTTGCAACTAATGCCAGTTTATGTATTTGCCTTTTCTCTTCAATGTTTTATCGGTATTGTTATGTTCAACATCACCACGTCAGTGTGCTGTTTAGCAGCTATGTTCGTCGCTCACGCGTGTGGCCAGATCGACATTGTGATTGCAAGTGTGGAGAATCTTTTCAAGGGAGAACGAGATCATATCAAGTTTGAGAAATACATGGCAATTATCGTGCAGCATCACGTGAAAACATTAAGGTAAGTATCTTGCTCTATCTGTATCTTATTATCTGTAAAATTATCCACACGTCTCAATAATGTCTC
>NW_017305474.1:146792-168892 GCF_001594115.1 Trachymyrmex septentrionalis
TCTTGCTCTAACTGTATCTTATTATCTGTAAAATTATCCACACGTCTCAATAATGTCTCCACAAGAATATCCTGCAAATTTTTTAAATAAAAGTTTAAATATGCAAAATTAACATTATTCAAAATAATATCTGATAAAATAATATCTGATTATGTTTTCGTCCATTTTGTTAAAAATATTTGACGAATGCTCGCTCATAACTTTGTAGATTTTCAGCTGGCATCGAAGATACCTTGCGCGAGTTATGTCTAGTCGAAATAGTAGGAACAACACTGATAATGTGTTTGGTAGAATATTCCCTGCTAACGGTAATGGAATATTTCATACATTTCAAGTAATCATAATTATATTCAAGTAATAATAATTACATTTAGTTAATACATTGTCTAGTTCACATTTCCCGATAAAATATACAAAATCGATATTCCATTCGCAGGAGTGGAACAATAGTGACGGTATAGCAATCTTCACGTACTTTTTTCTATTTGTTTCATTTGTCTTCAACATCTTTATATTTTGTTACATCGGCGAACTATTAACGGAACAGGTGCTTATACATAAATTTTATGTCGGACTAAATTAATTACCATAATTTCGCAGAATTTAATTTCGGCCAATTCTGTATTTAAATAATATACTCAACTGATATGTATATGTAATCCGCAAATATACAAAATTGGATACACAGTGCAGCAAAGTCGGGAATACTACATATACAATTGAATGGTACAATTTACCCGGAAAAGTCGCTCTTGATTTAATGCTGATGATTAATATGTCTGGACATCCGGTACAAATTACTGCTGGAAGATTATTAAGTCTCTCTTTTGCAAATTTTGGAAATGTAAGTATAATTCATTTTCATGTTTAAAAGAGAAATATTTAAAAAAAAACGAAAATGATTAAAATCTAAAATGATTAAATCTAAATAAATTTATAATTTTAAGCAAGTAAATTTCAATACGTAATAGCTCATAAACTATTTTTATAGGTTTTAAAAACATCGGTTGCGTATTTAAACTTACTTCGAACTGCCATTCGGTAGATACATGAAAAGACATGCAATTATTTCATGTATCATTTCATTGATATCCTCTGATGCAAAAAAGAAATAATATATTTAACCAATATTTTTAAGATAAAAATGCATATTAAATAAATTATTTAATGCAAAAATGACATTTATGAAAAATTAATGTTAATTTTAAAATTCTCAAGAAGTAAGATTCATATTATGATTATTTTACCTGCATGTTTTTAAAAGATAAGATCAAATAATATAAATGTTTATGTATATATACTTCCTACATATAACAGATTCAAAAATTGTTTAATTTTTTCTCATTTCATGTATATACACTTTCTATATATAACAGATACAAAAATTGATTATTTTTTTCTCATAAAATTCTGAGAATTTCTTCAAAATTTTTTCAAAATTTTTTAATACCGTATTTTCTCAAGTTGGTAAAAATAAATAATGCAGTACTAAAAAGTTGATATAAAAAATTCTGAAAAAATTCTTAGTGTTCTATAAGAAGAAAAAGTTATCGCGGTTGAATTTCCGAACGCCCTGTATATAAAACAATATCTTTAAGAATTTGCTTATTATCAAGATGTAACATTCAACATTTTCAATTCCATAAACTCAATTTTAAATCATAATTCATTGTTCACTTAAAAAAAGGTTTAATTAATCACATACAATAGTAAAATATATACGGAAATAACATAATCAGTGTTATATACTACAGACAAACTCTCCGTGTAGGTAGAAATACGACTGTGACAAAGTAATATTCCCCTCGACAATATTGATTATTCAAGTACATCTCCCTTTTCCTACCCATACATTATCAAAAGCACCTCTGATTGTCATGCGCAATTTTTTACTATCACGCTATCGACAAAACGCATCAATCTCCCTCGCGCCATCGAAACGATAGTATGGCTAAACATAATATCTCCTGGTCAAATGTAAATAGTGAGAGAGATATAATCAACGCAGTAGTATGGATTCGATGGATACTACGAATTCTCGGAATCTGGCCGTTGGTTTATTCGAATACTACAACGATCGAGAAGATATTAGCGCCGATATCATTCGCGTTATGTTGGTCCGCGCTCAGTTTTCTTCTAATTCCCTTGACCATTTTTACGCTGTCAGATCGAACAACTATATACGAAAAAGTCAAATTGCTAGGTCCGCTAAGCTACGTGATAATCGCGACATTAAAATATTTTTTCCTAGTAATCCATCGTAAGAGTATACGGCAATGCATTAATGTGCTAAGTACCGATTGGCGTGCAGTCCATCAGCAGGATTATCGAAAAATTATGATTAAAAATGTGGCAAAAAGTCATGTGCTATCTAAGTTTTGTATATTGTTCATGTATTCCGGAGGCTTGTGTTTTCATACCGTAATGCCATTTCTGACACACACCACAATCGACGAGCAGAATGTCACTGTTAAACCTATACCTTATCCCGGCTTCGATATTATTTTCGACTTGCATTTTACGCCGGCCTATGTATTTGTATTTTGCGCACAATGGTTTTCCGGTACGGTACTGTTTAACATCACCACGGCAGTGTGTTGCTTGGCAGCCATGTTCGTAGCTCACGTTTGCGGTCAAATCGAGATTGTGATGGCTCGCATAGAAAATCTTATAAAAAATGTACAAAATAGTCGCATGAAGGAACATATAGCAATTATTGTCAAACACCACATGCAGTCATTGGGGTGAGTGCTTGTGATGCACATCGTTGCCGAAAAAATTGTTTGTGTCAATTATATCCGATTATTTAAATTGAAAATTATAGGAATAACAGATAAAGAATATATGCAGAAGAAGGAAAAACAAAAAAAATTTTAACTTATATAAATATAGAAATATTTACTTTATAAATAGTATAATTAAATTTAATTAATTATTAAACTTGAATGTTACTAACTGTACTCAGTAGTTCACCACAGAAAATAAAAAACATAAATTAATTTATTAAATAAAATATATAAAATGTACATTCAAAGGTTTTGCAGATTTTCAGTCAGTATCGATAATATTTTACGCGAGATATGTCTGGTTGAAATAGTAGGAGCAACATTAAATATATGTCTGCTGGAATATTACTCCATAATGGTAATGTGTAAAAAATTTCAACAATAATTGCGATGTGAAATAAATGATTCAATTCACACTTTGATATCAAATTTTTATCTTTAAATATATGAATATTTGACATATTTTATAAAGTATTATTTCCTATTTCTGAAAAAAATAAAATTTTAAGGTGTAAACACATGTTTAATTCAACAAAAAAATTAAATTAGTGATTTATTATCATCTCTCACAGGAATGGAATAATAGCAACAATATAGCAATTTTAACATATTTTTTTCTATTAATATCGTTTGTTTTCAACGTTTTCACGTTTTGCTACATTGGTGAACAATTAACAAATCAGGTGTTTATTCTTAAATTTTTAACAATGTATTCAATTATATTAAATGTTAAAACGTTTTTTAATATTGCTGTATACAAGGTGTATCTAAAATAACACCCACTAATCATACGCTATTCCTAATAAAAAAACTAATTGTAAGACGAAAAGTCCTCTACCATTTTGCAATTTTCGCAATAGTTAACGTGATATTTATTTCTAAAAGTTGCTGAATAAACAAATAAAATTGATAGTATAAGATAATTTTAAGATATCTATCAGTGTTCTTTGTAAAATATTTTGAAAATGTTTCGTTTTGAAAATGATTAAAAAACTCATAAAGATATCTTAAAGTTGTCTTATACGTCGATAACATTTTATACATTTTATACATATTGCGTAACTAAAAAAAAAATATTGCAAAAATTACAGAATGTTATAGGACTTTTCGACTCAATTTTTTGTTAAGAATATCACTATATTAGTGGGCCTCATTTCAGACACATTCTGTATATCATAAAAATTTATAACATATATTTCTAATAATAATAATAATAATAAAAATTTACATAAAATACACACATATATATATATGACATATGTATATATAAATTAACGTATATATAAATTATATATTTAGTGCAGCAAAGTTGGATTTGCTTCATATAAAATCGAGTGGTACCATTTACCAGGAAAAACTGCACTCGATCTCACATTAATAAACAGTATATCACAGCATCCAATAAAAATTACTGCAGGAAAAATAATTAATCTTTCGTTCTCAAGTTTTTGCTCTGTAAGTACAATTTGTCATCACTTCAAAGGTAAAAAAGCACAATAATAAATTTTTTTAAGCATATATAATGTTTCATACATTAACAGGTACTGAAAACTTCGATTGCATATCTAAATATGCTCCAAACTTTAGTTTGATCCATGCGAGAGAATTTTTTAATCCTGCTTCATATCAATGAATAAAATAATATTCAGTAATTCCTTTACTAAAAAAATGTATTATTACATTAAATGAATATATTTCAAGATAATATTGTATGCATGTTGATACAACCAATTAAATGCACATATCAATACATTAAATAAACAAACTTAATCCGAATCAAAATTTTATAAAAATGTTTTACGCTTATTATTTAGGAAAGCTGCATCAATTACAATGTATTATTAAAAATGCAATCGAAATATTTGCAATTTTTGATCAGCTATAATGATGTTTGCAAATATAATCTTCATTTATATATCATATTATATATTTCTAAACGCACCTCAATTTGAAACAAAATAAATAAAAAATTAATTTTTCAGTGATGACATCTATACATCTATTTTTTTGCAATGTACTTTTTATTTCATATTAACAATAAATCTTTATGTCTCTCGCGTTTCACTTTAATATATTTACAATATTTGAAGAAATGAAAGTATGACAGAAAACTTATCCTAAAATCGCATTTCTGCAAGAAGAAACGGATTTGAATCGGCGTTCAACTTAAAAAAAAAAAAAAAACTAAAATGATTAATATAGTATACATTTTACCCGTTTAAACTGTTATTTCGTCAAACTTCAATCTGGTCAAGAAAATATCAGGGAGTCAAAAAATGGTCTACGCACGACCATAATATTGTATTTTTAAGTTTCGTTTATGCAAGAAAATCGTTTGTACCTCTGTCGATTTCATTATAACTCGAAGAAGATATGCAGATACAACGTTTTTCAATGCAATTCTTTCATGTTTCGCCTTTTCTCTTCAATTTTAGTATTGTCAGATTCAACATCAGTACGTCGATACGCTGTTTAGCTTTTATACTCATCTCTCATGCGTGTGGCCAGATCAACATTGAGATAGCACGTGTGGAAAATTTTTTCAAAAAAAAATACAATCATACAAAGTTTGAGAAATGCATGGCGATTATTGTGCATCACGTGCGAACATTAGGTAAGTATCTTGTCTTGCTACCTGCATATTATCTATAAACCTACCTGCATGTTTCAATATAATATCTGCACGAAAAAGCCTGCAAATCTCTTTAACAAAAGTTTATTAAATATAAAACATTAATATTATTCAAAATGTTATCATGTGTTAAAGAAATATTTATATGTTAAAGAATTACGTTTTCATCTATTTCGTTAAAAATACTTGATTACAAATGCCACTTCATATTTGGTAGTCTTCAGTTACTATCTATATACTTTACGCTATTATATAGATATATCTACTCAAAATAAGGTGAATGTGTGTGTGTGACGAAATATGCTTGGTAGAAATTTCTTGATAACGATAATTATATATTTCTTTTTAATACTACTTCCCGTATCAACCAACAAAAGATTTATTAACCTATTCACTGAAAAGATTTATACATTACACTAAATATATTATAATCTATGATAATAATATACATGTTATCTTGCGTACATTATATAAGACAATAACGTATATCCCTCTTAAATCGTATCATATTATTTAATTTAAAAAATCAACAAAGAAAAAAAGCCTTTGAAGAGCCGACGCTGTTGCGATCACGTTTTATTGTATAAAATAATTGATGATGTTTCGATCGTTGGTTTGAATCCTCTTCAGTTCAGATTCCATGACAAGCGAGTTATCAAGATCGCACGATGCCAATACTCAAACAGCCATTAAACTTGATAATTTAATGGACATTGACATATGGATGAGAATTAACTTAACAAATACACACTATTCACAGTTCAAATTACGAAGATCAAATATTCTTACATTAATGTATTTACTGAAGAGGATCCAAGCCATGAATCAAAATGTGTTCAATTATTTTATACAATAAATATACATAATTGCAACAATATCCAGCATCGACTCCTCAAAAGCTTTTTTCCCCTATTAATTAAATTCATTAGTTTATAGAATTTTTATAATTTAATTTTATATATTAATTACATATACAGTGAAAAACTACACGGAAATAGCACAATTTTACATGCTGCAGGAAATCCATCTGTTCAAGTAGTAATATAACTATGACAAAGCAATATTCCCCTCGACAGAATTGATTGTTCAAGCGCATGCAAAGTACTTTTTCCCTTTCCTATCCTTATAATGTTGAAAGCACCTGCGACTGACATGCGCAATTTTTTACCATCACGCTACCGATGAAGCACACCAGTCGCCTTCGCGCCATTGTAACGACAGAATGACTAAGCTTAACATCCCCTGGTCGAATGTGAATAGTGAGAAAGATATAATCAACGCACTAATACTGAACCAATGGATACTACGAATTCTCGGAATCTGGCCATTGGTTTATTCGAATACTACAATGATAGAGAAGATATTAGCGACAATATCATTCACGTTATGCTGGTCCGCGCTCAGTTTTCTTCTAATACCCATGGTCATTTTTACGGTGTCAGAACGAACAACTATAAACGACAAAATCAAAATGCTAGGTCCGCTAAGCTTCGTGTTAATCTCGACGCTAAAATATTTTTTCCTGATAATTCATCATAAGAGTATACGGCAATGCATTAATGTGCTAAGTACCGATTGGCGTGCAGTCCATCAGCAGGATTATCGAAAAATTATGATTAAAAATGTGGCAAAAAGTCATGTGCTATCTAAGTTTTGTATATTGTTCATGTATTCCGGAGGCTTGTGTTTTCATACCGTAATGCCATTTCTGACACACACGACAATCGACGAGCAGAATGTCACTGTTAAACCTATACCTTATCCCGGCTTCGATATTATTTTCGACTTGCATTTTACGCCGGCCTATGTATTTGTATTTTGCGCACAATGGTTTTCCGGTTTCGTAATGTTCAACGTCACCACGGCAGTGTGTTGCTTGGCCGCCATGTTCGTAGCTCACGCTTGCGGTCAAATCGAGATCGTGATGACTCGCGTAGAAAATTTTGTAAAAAATGCACAAAGCAGTTACATGAAGCAACATATGGCAATTATCATAAGACACCACATGCAGTCATTGAGGTAAGTGTTTTATGCAAATCATTGCAAAAAGAAATGTTATGTCAATTATATCTGATTATTTAAATTAAAAATTGTATGAATTGCTTAATAAAGAATAATTATGATAAAAGAAAAGCAATAAAATTTTAACTTTTTATAAATACAGAAATATTTACTTCATAAATAATAATTTAAAAAATGTAATTAATAATTAAACTTACAATTAAATTATAATTAAATTAATAATTAAATTTTATTAATTGTACTCAATAGTTCACCGCAAAAAGTAGAAAATAGAAATTAAATTATTAATCAAATATAAAATGTACAATAAAAGATTTTACAGATTTTCAGTCAGTATCGATAATATTTTACGCGAAATATGTCTGGTTGAAATAGTGGGAACAACGTTAACTATATGCCTGTTGGAATATTACTGCATCATGGTAATGTGTAAAAAATTTCAAAAATATTTGCGATGTGAAAGTTGAAATAAATGATTCAAGTCACACTTTTATATCAAATTGTTCATTAAATATAATGTATGGATATTTGATATATTCTATAAATGCATTATTTCCTATTCTTTAAAGAAATAAAATTTCAAGATGTAAACACAAATTTTTTTTAATTTAATAAAAAAATAAAATTAATGATTTAATATTACCTCAATCTCACAGGAATGGAATAACAATGACGGTATAGCAATTATAACATATTTTTTTCTATTAATATCGTTTGTTTTCAACGTTTTTACGCTTTGCTACATTGGCGAACAATTAACAAACCAGGTGTTTATATTTAAATTTTTAATAAATTTTTAACACTAAATTAAATTATATTAAATGTTAAAATATTTTTAATGTTGCAATATACAGGATATATCTGAAATAATAATTCATACAGTCCCATACAATAATTCATACAGCCCAATCATACAGTGCTATTTCTAATAAAAAACTAATTGTAAGACAAAAAATCCTCTACCATTTTACAATGTTCGCAATAATTGACGAGATATTTTATTCTAAAGATTGCAGAATAAACAGATAACATCGCTATATAAGACAGTTTTGAGATATATTTCAGTGTTCTTTGTAAAATATTTTGAAGATACTTTGTGTGTAAAGAACTCTGAAAAATATCTTAAAATTTTCTTATACGTCGATTTTATCCGTTTATTCATTGCGTAACAAAAAAAAATATTGCAAAAATTGCACAGAACTTTTTAACTTAGTTTTTTATTAAAAATAGCACTATATGATTAGTGAACGTTATTTCAGATACACTCTGTATATCAAAAATTTATAATATATATCTCTAATAATAATAAAAATTTGCGTGACATGTACAAATAACATATATATATATATATAAAATAACGTATAAATAAATTATATACTTCAGTTCAGCAAAGTTGGATTTGCATCTTATAAAATCGAGTGGTATCATTTACCAGAAAAAATTGCACTTGATCTCACGTTAATAATCAGCATATCACAGCATCCGATAAAAATTACTGCAGGAAAAATAATCAATCTTTCGTTCTCAAGTTTTGGTTCTGTAAGTACAATTTGTCATCACTCAAAGATGAAAAAGCACAATAATAAACATGTTTCAAGCACATATTTCATACATCAACAGGTACTGAAAACCTCGATTGCATATCTAAACATGCTCCGAACTTTAGTTTGATCCATGCGAGAGAATTTTTTCAAAGAATCCTGCTTCAGATCAATAAATAAAATAATATTCAGTAATTTCTTTACTGAAAAAATTTATAATTACATTGAATGAATATATTTCAAGATAATAATGTATATGTGTTTGATAAAACCAATTAAATGCACATATCAATAATTAAATAAACAAACTTAGTCCGAATCAAATATTTTACGCTTATCAATTAACGAAGCCGTATCAATTATAATATGTTATTAAAAATACGATCAAAATATTTACAATTTTCCATCAACCATGATGATATTTACAATCTTCACATTTATACATCGTATATATTTCTAAACGCACTTCAATTTCAAACAAAATAGAAAAAAAATTAATTTTTCAGTGATGACATCTACACACCTATTTTTGCAATGTACTTTTTATTTCATATTAACAATGAATTTTTACATATCTCGTGTTTTACTTTAATATATTTACAATATTTGAAGAAATGAAGACACGACAAAGAACTTATCCTGAAATCGCATTTCTGTAAGGAGAAACCGAATCGGTATTTAACTTATATAAAAATAATTAAAATGGTACAGTTTCATCTGTTTAAACCGTTATTTCGTCGAACTTCAAACTTGGTAAGAAAATACCAGGAGATTAAAATACGGTCTCCACGATCATAATATTATATTTTTAAATTTCGTTTGTACCTCTGTCGATTTCATTACAACTCAAAGAAAATATGCAGATACAATGTTTTTCGATTTCAGTGTAATCCTTTCATGTTTCAGTGTAATCCTTTCGCCTTTTCTCCTCAATATTTCATCAGCATTGCCATATTCAACATGACTACGTCGGCATACTGCGGTCATGCTCATCGCTGATGCGAGTAACCAGATCAACATTCTGATAGTACACATGGAAAATTTTTTCAAGAAAATGCAATCATACAAAGTTTGAGAAATGCATGGCGATTATGGTGCATCACATGCGAACATTAAGGTAAGCATCTTGTCTTGCTACTTGCGCCTGCATTTTAGTATCTGTAAAACTACCTATACGTTTCAATAATGTCTGCACGAAAAAGCCTGCAAATTTCTTTATCAAAAGTTTATTAAATATAAAAAATTAACATTATTCGAAATATCATCTGTTAAAAGAATTATGTTTTCATCTATTTCGTTAAAAATATTTGACCATTGTCATTTCATACCAGCATAGATTTTTTCAGTTAGCATCTATATACTCGTATTTTGCGCTATTATATACATAGTTACGTCTATTTAAAATAACGGGAACGATGTAATATGCTTGATAGAAATTTCTTGATAACCGGTAATTATATATTTCTTTTTAATTAGTTAATATGCTTCCCATATCAACCAACAAAATAAGATTTATTAACCTCTTCATTAAAAAGATTTATACATTACGATTTAAACAAATATATATCTAAGATAACAGTATATATGTTGTTATCTTGCGTACATCATATGAGATAATAACGTGTATCCATATTAAATTATATCACATTATTTAAAAAAATTAATTACACATACAAAAAAACTACACGGAAATAGTACCATTTTACATGCTGCAGAAAATCTATCCGTTTAGATAGTGATATAACTATCACGAACAATATTCCCCTCGACAAAATTGATTGTTCAAGTGCACGCAAGCTGCTTTCCCCCTTTCCTATCCTTACAATGTCGAAAACACCTACAACTGTCATGCGCAATTTTTTACCATCACGCTACCGATGAAGCACACCAGTCGCCTTCGCGCCATTGTAACGACAGTATGACTAAGCTTAACATCCCCTGGTCGAATGTGAATAGTGAGAAAGATATAATCAACGCACTAGTATGGAACCGATGGATACTACGAATTCTCGGAATCTGGCCATTAGTTTATTCGAATACTACAATGATAGAGAAGATATTAGCGACAATATCATTCGCGTTATGCTGGTCCGCGCTCAGTTTTCTTCTAGTACCCATGGTCATTTTTACAGTGTCAGAACGAACAACTATAAACGACAAAATCAAAATGATAGGTCCGCTAAGCTACGTGTTAATCTCGACGCTAAAATATTTTTTTCTGGTAATTCATCGTAAGAGCATATGGCAATGCATTAATGTGCTAAGTACCGATTGGCGTGCAGTCCATCAGCAGGATTATCGAAAAATTATGATTAAAAATGTGGCAAAAAGCCATATGTTATCCAAAATTTGTATAATGTTCATGTATTGCGGAGGCATGTGCTTTCAGTCCGTAATGCCGTTTCTGACGTTTTACACCACAATCGACAAACAAAATGTCACTGTTAAACCAATACCTTGCCCTGGGTTCGATATTATTTTCGATTTGCATTTTACACCGGTCTATGTATTTGTATTTTGCGCACAATGGTTTTCCGGTATCGTATTGTTCAATGTCACCACGGCAGTGTGTTGCTTGGCCGCCATGTTCGTAGCTCACGCTTGCGGTCAAATCGAGATCGTGATGACTCGCGTAGAAAATTTTGTGAAAAATGCACAAAGCAGTTACACAAAGCAACATATGGCAATTATCGTGAAACACCACATGCAGTCATTGAGGTCAGTGCTTGATACACATCGTTGTGGAAAAAATTGTTTGTGTCAATTATAAAAATAAAGAAGTAAAAATAGAATATTTACGGTAAAACGAAGGTCAAAAAAATTTTTAATTTTTGTAAATATAGAAATATTTACTTTATAAATAGTAATTTAATTAATAATTAAACTTAAATTTTATTAAATGTACTCAATAGTTAACCACAAAAAGTAAAAAACAGAAATTAATTTATTAAATAAAATATATAAAATGTACTATAAAAGATTTTACAGATTTTCAGTCAGTATTGATAATATTTTACGCGAGATATGTCTAGTTGAATTAGTGGGAACAACGTTAACTATATGCCTGTTGGAATATTACTGCATCATGGTAATGTGTAAAAAATTTCAAAAATATTTGCGATGTGAAAGTTGAAATAAATGATTCAAGTCACACTTTTATATCAAATTGTTCATTAAATATAATGTATGGATATTTGATATATTCTATAAATGCATTATTATTGTAATGTGTAAAAAATTCCAAAAATAATTGCAATGTGAAAGTTGAAAAAAATGATTCAACTCACACTTTCATATCAAATTTTTCATTAAATATATAAATATTTGATATATTTTATGTATGCATTATTTCCTATTCTTTAAAGAAATAAAATTTCAAGATGTAAACATAAATTTTTTTTAATTTAATAAAAAAATAAAATTAATGATTTAATATTACCTCAATCTCACAGGAATGGAATAACAATGACGGTATAGCAATTATAACATATTTTTTTCTATTAATATCGTTTGTTTTCAACGTTTTTACGCTTTGCTACATTGGCGAACAATTAACAAATCAGGTGTTTATATTGAAATTTTTAATAAATTTTTAATAACGAATTAAGTTATATTAAATTTTAAAACATTTGAATGTTGAAATATATATCATAAAAATGTATAATATGCATCTCTAATAGTGATAAAAATTACGTGATATACACACATAACATATATAAATTAACATATATATAAATTACATACTTAGTGCAGCAAAGTTGGATTTGCTTCATATAAAATCGAGTGGTACCATTTACCAGGAAAAATTGCACTCGATCTTATTTTAGTGATCAACATATCACATCATCCGATAAAAATTACTGCAGGAAAAATAATGAATCTTTCGTTCTCAAGTTTTGGTTCTGTAAGTATTATTTGTCATCATATCGAAGGTGAAAAAGTATAATAATAAAAGAATTTTTAAGCACATGTTTCATACATTAACAGGTACTGAAAACTTCGATTGCATATCTAAACTTGCTCCGAACATTTGTTTGATCCATGCAAAAGGATTTTTTAATCCTGCTTCATATCAATGCATAAAATAATATTCAATAATTCCTTTGAAAAAAATTTTATAATTACATTAAACATATTTCAAGATAATAATGTGTACGTGTTTAATACAACCAATTAAATACACATATCAATACATTAAATAAACATAAACGAATCAAAATTTTATAAAAATGTTTTACGCTTATAATTTAGCAAAACTGCATCGGTTGCAATATGTATATCAAAAATACAATTAAAATATTTGCAATTTTCCATCAATTATGATAAAGTTTGCGAACATAATCTTCATTTATGTATCATATAGAGTGAGTCTGATTAAAAGTTTGCCACGTCTTTCTCGAAATTAGAAATAGGTAGAAATAAGTTAGAAATAGGTAGAAGACATGTATTATGGAAATAAGTAGAAAGACATACTTTGATGGCTTCGAGTAACCTTTAAATGTCCTGGGTTTTCATACCACTAATAAAAAAATTTATTTTTAAAGAAATGACTATTTTTTACTCTAATGCTGCTCAACGAGCTGAATAATTTTGCATTAGAGTATATTTTCGAAAATTCCACTATTACTGGAATATAAGCCAAAATAAATCAGACTGCCGTAATAGAAATATTAGTCAATCTTCAGTATCATGCATTCTCAGAAAAAACAAGTTCTATCCATATCGTATATCGGTACTCCAAGAACTCTCGCAAAATGATTTTAACATAAGGATCCAATTCTGTAAATGGGCTAAAAATAAATTACAAAAAATTTTAACTTTCTTCGATTTTGTTGTGTCAATATTCAAAGAAATAAAAGTACGATAGAGAATTATCTTAAAATCGCATTTCTACAAGGAGTAACCGATGTGAATCAGCGTTCAACTTAAAAAAAAAATCAAAATGGTTAATATATGCATTTTTATGCATTTGTACAATTTGTTATTTGTACAATTTGTTTTTTGTATATCAAACGTTAAGAAAATACCGTTTGAGGTACTCAACGGGAGAATTAAAAACAGTCTACACACGATCATAATATTATATTTTCAAATTCCGTTTATACAAGAAAATCGTTTGTACCTCTGTCGATTTCATTATAATTCAAAAAAATATAGAGATATAGCATTTTTCAATTTCAGCGTAATCCTTTCGCCTTTCCTCCTCAATATTTCATCAATATTGTCATATATAACATCATTACATCGGCACGCTGCTTAGTGGATGACTTATCGCTCATACGTATGGCCAGATAAACATTGTAATAGTACGCGTAGAAAATTTTTTTAAGAAACAAATGCAATCATACAAAATTGGAGAAATGCATGGCGATTATCGTGCATCACGTGCAAACATTAAGGTAATTTTGTCTTGCTATCTATATTTTAGTATCTGTAAAACTACCTGCACGTTTCAATAATGTCTGCACGAGAAAGCCTGCGAATCTCTTTACCAAAATTTTATTAAATATAAAAAATTAACATTATTCGAAATATTATCATGTGTTAAAAGAATTATGTTTTCATCTATTTCGTTAAAAATATTTGACAAATGACAGTTCATACCTGGTAGATCAGTCAGCATTGATGTACTTTGCGCTATTATATAGTTACGTCTATTCAAGATATTGGGAACGACGTTCGTGATATGCCTGATTGAAATTTCTTGACATAACGGTAATTAAATATTTCTTTTTAATACTGTTTCTCGTATCAACCAAGAAAATAAGATTTATTAACCTCTATATTGAAAAGATTTATGCATTACGCTAAATAAATATATTTTAAAACAATAATATACGTGTTATCTTGTGTATATCATTTAAGATAATAACGTATATCCATCTTAAATCATACCACATTATTTAATTACAAAAATTAATTAATCACACATACAGTTGAAAATTACACGGAAATAATACAAGCAATTGTACATGCTATAGAAATCCCTCTGTTCAAGTAGTAATATAACTGTAACGAAGCAATATTCCCCTCGACAAAATTGATTGTTCAAGCGCACGCAAGCTACTTTTCCCCTTTCCTATCCTGACAATGTTGAAAGCATCTGCGATTGTCATGCGCAATTTTTTACCATCACGCTATCGACGAAGCACACCAGTCGCCTTCGCGCCATCGTGACGATAGTATGGCTAAGCTTAACATTCCCTGGTCGAATGTGAACAGTGAGAGGGATATAGTCAAAGCACTAGTGTGGAATCGATGGATACTACGAATTCTCGGAATCTGGCCGTTGGTTTATTCAAATACTACAAAGATCGAGAAGATATTAGCAACAATATCATTCGCATTATGTTGGTCCGCGCTCAGTTTTCTTTTGATTTCCATGATCATTATTACGCTATCAAAACACAGTGCCACAAGCGATAAAATTAAAGTGTTAGGTCCGTTATGTTATGTGTTTGTCGTGACGTTGAAATATTTCTTCCTGATTCTTCATCATAAGAGCATCCAGCAATGCATTCGCATACTGAGTAGTGATTGGCGTACAATCCAACAAGAGGATCATCGAAAAATTATGATTAAAAACGCAGCGAAAAGCCATATGTTATCCAAGTTTAGTATAATATTCATGTATTGCGGAGGCTTATGGTTTCATGTCATGATGCCGTTTCTGTCGCATACTATCAACGAGCAGAATGTCACTATCAAACCAATGCCTTTTGCCGGCTTCGATAACGTTTTCAACTTCCATGTAATGCCAGTTTATGTGTTTGTTCTTTGCGCGCAATGGTTTTCCAGCATCATATTGTTCAACGTCACCACGGCAGTATGCTGCTTAGCAGCCATGTTCGTAGCTCACGCTTGCGGCCAAATCGAAATCGTAATGGATCGCGTAGAAAGCTTTATAAAAGGTGCACAAAGCAATCACATGAAGCAATGTATGGCAATTATTGTAAAACATCACGTGCAGTCATTGAGGTGAGTCTTGTTGCATATTGTTACGGAAATAATTATCTATATCAGATGTATCGGATGTGTATATTATTTAAATTAAAAATTTATATAAACATTGCATATGAAACACAACATAAAAAATATTTACAAAAGTAAAAATATAAATCTTTTAATTTAAATTTTTATACAAATATATAAAAATATTTATAAATAAAAATTAATGTAAATTTAGCTCCTATTAACTGTACTGAATAACTACGTTCAAGAAAAAACTAATCAATTAACGCTTAGTGATTCTTTAATATGATTGGTTCTTGCCTTTAGTTCTTTGTTGGATCTAAATTTAGGAACTAATTATATTAACCTTACGGAAAGTAAAAGAAATAAATAATTTGTATTAAATAAGATATATATATATATATATATATATATATATATATATTATATATATAAAAGCTATATTAAAAAGTTTTGTAGATTTTCAGTCGACATCGATAAGATTTTACGCGAAATAGGTTTGGTTGAAATAGTAGGAGCAACGTTGATTATATGCTCGCTGGAATATTACTGCATTACGGTAATACATAAACAATTTTTAACTTAAGAAAAATGGTGTAAAAGTTCAAATATATTATATGTTATGTATTTTATATTCAACTGTACATATTGTATGTTCAACTTGCATTCTCGTATATTCAATTCTATTATTACATATAAATATTTAACATTTGTTTATAAATATTAAAAATATTTTAACAAATCTCATTTCTTAAAGAAATTAAATTTTATAGTGTAAACATATATGTTTTTAATTCAATAAAAACGTTACGAGTAAAATAAATGATTGAATATTATATTATTCTCGCAGGAGTGGAATAACAACGATAGCATAGCTATTTTAACATATTTCTTTCTATTAATATCGTTTGTCTTCAACGTTTTCACGCTTTGCTACATTGGTGAACAGTTAACAAGTCAGGTGTTTATACTTCGATTTTTAATAATAAAGTAAATTATATTTAATTCAAAACTCAAAATTTTAATTTGGATATTGCTATTTATAAAAATTTGACGTACACATAAATAATGTACATATATAAATTAAATACATATGTATATGTACATATACAGAGTCACTCGCAAGTGCTTTGGCCAAACGGTTTTGTGTAAATAGACTAAACTGAGTCAAAAAGTCCTGTACCATTTTGAAATGTTCGGAATAATTAACAAGATATTAATTATTAAAAATAATTAAATATTAGTTTCAAATAATTTTTTACTCAAATACTATCAACTTTACAGAAAAACAGCAAGAGACAAAAATTGCTTATTTTCTTCTCATAGAGTTCTGAGAATTTTTTCAGAATTTTTTAGTACTGCATTTCTTCATATTGGTAAAAATAAAAAGATATAGTATTAAAAAGTTGATGAAAAATTCTGAAAAAATTCTTAGAGCTCTATGAGAAGAAACTAAACAATTTATGTCTGCTGCTGTTTTTTCTGTAAAGTTGATAATATTTAAGTAAAAAGTTATTTGAAACCTATATTTAATAATTTTTAATAATTAATATCTTGTTAATTATTGCGAAAATTGCAAAATGATAGAGAACTTTTCGACTTAATTTAGTTCACTCTATCTACACAAAAGCGACCAACAATTACGGGAACTGTGTAATATGTATATAATAATATACATATATAAATTTAAAAAATAATTTAGTGCAGTAAAATTGGATATACTTCGTACGAAATCGAGTGGTACCATTTACCAGGAAAAATTGCACTCGATCTTACATTAATAATCAGCATATCACATCATCCTGTAAAAATTAGTGCAGGAAAAATAGTTAGTCTTTCGTTCTCGAGTTTCGGCTCTGTAAGTACAATTCACTATCACTTAGAAGACAAAAAAGCATAATAAAAAAATTTTTTAAATCACATATTTATTGACAGGTTCTGAAAACTTCAATTGCATATCTAAACTTGCTTCAAAAATTCATTTGATATATACGAGATAATCTTTATAATTTTGTCCCTGCCAGAAATAATTAGTCGAATTAATATTGATTAATGGCATTGGGCTATCAACGTCGATTCAATCAATTATTTTTTGCTGAGATTTTGTATCAACAAAATAATATTCAGTAAAGTCTTTTTATTGAGAAAAAGATTTATAAATAATTGTGAATGGATTATAAACACTGAATGACTATATTCCAAGATAATATTGTACGCATGTTTGATAAAATCCATTAAATGCACGTATCAAAAAACATTCAATAATAAATTTATCCCGGTTCAAAATTTTAGATTTTAGGAATAGAAATATTTTACGTTTATTATTTAGCTAAACTCCATCAATTGTAATATATTATTCAAAATGCAATTCACATATTTACCATTTTTCCTTGATAATATTTTTCCATCAATTATAAGAATTTCTTATGTAAATACGATCTTTATTTATATTATATTTTTAAATGTATCTAAAAAAAAAAGGATAACATTTTTTAATAACTTCTACGTACCTATTTTTCAATGAACTTTCTTATTTTATATTAATTAATCTTTTTCGTATTTCACTTCCAATCTTGCATTTTCAATATCCAAAAAAATGAAGTACGATCGAGAGGAATCTTATCTTAAAATCACTTTACCGCAAGAAGTAATATGTTTTTATGGCGATGCTAACGTTCTGAACAAAAACGTTTCACACATTACTAAAATCGCGTACAGACTATACGCAGTAGTCTACACGCAGAGAAAAGGATGTCTACAATTCGAGCGCAAGCGCATGTCCAACAAACTTGCAATCAATGCCGCGCGCTGTCCATCTCGTGCAGTCTTTAACAGCCACTGTGACCGCAAACATGTCAAGTACGCGCAATGAGAAGGATCCCAACTATCAGCAAGACATTCAATATATCTTCAAACTAAACAATTGGATTCTGGGCTCGATTGGCATATGGCCAGTCTCGATTCAAGGCATCGGACGACACGCGCCCAAGATCGCGATCGCGCTCGGTAATCTCGCGTTAAGTTTCGCCATGGTGCCCTGTGCCTTGCACATCGTATACGACGAGAAGGATATCATCATGAGATTGAAGCTATGCGGCCTTCTAGCATTCTGCCTCACCGCAATGACAAAATATTGCATCCTCGCGATACGTCGCCCTAAGATACTCCGCTGCATCGAATATGTAAAGAATGATTGGTGGCAGGTCGGTATTATTAGTACTTAACAGATGTGCTAATCATCTCGAAGTATCGAGAATGGTTTAAATAAAAAAATTGCATAAGTTAGTGTTATCTCAGTTCTAAAATTTGCTTTTTTAATAGAATTTTTATTTCTGTCTAGATAGACAACTTTGCTTTAAACATAAAAAAGCAGATAATATAATAGCTAGACAATTAAATTGGTAAATAGTGGGTCGGTTTTACCAACGCCAATTACTTAATTGGCGTTTAACAGAATCAATTGCATTTTCTGTTTAGTAGAATTGACTGGTTAATTCTACTAAACAGCAAATGCGATTGATTAGATAAATGCCCATTAAATAATTGACGTTAATGAAACCGATCCAATGATCTCTTATTAATCTAGATAAATAAAAATTAGTGATAATACTGTGACAGGTAACATTCAGATCTGACAGGGAATTGATGCTGAAGTACGCGACTATCGGTCGCAATCTAACGATAATCGGCGCATCTTTCATGTATACTGCCGGCGTTATTTATTACGGGATTCTGATCCCATTCTTTTCCGAGACCAAAATCAACAATCAAACCATCAGACCACTTGTTTATCCAACTTACAATGAATTTTACCAATTCCAAATTAGTCCTATATACGAAATTGTATATGTGGCTCATTGCATGTGCGGATATACTATATATTCAATAACAGCTGGTGCGTGCGGATTGGCTGCTTTGTTTGTCACTCATGCGTGTGGTCAAATCCAAGTGATCATGTCACGATTGAAAAATCTCTTAAACGACGAAAACTCAAACATTCATCAACGGATCGCTATCATCGTGAAGGATCATGTCCGCATAGTAAGGTAACCTCATATCTACTTCTCACTGAGAGAAAAATACTTGTTATTTGTAACTATATAACTACATATTACTATAATTATAATTATTATTGTTATAACATTAGTAATAGTAACCATATGTATAGTTCTAGTAACAAATGTATATGTTGGCAAACTAAAACGAGTATAATTATAGTTATTATAAAAAGAATTAAAATTGCTATAAAAATGATTCGAATTACTATAATCTTATAGCCACACATTGTTTGCTATCCCAAAAAATGACTACCGTATAAGATTATGCTAATTTGAATCATTTTTATGATAATTTCAATCATTATTATGGTTATAATTATACTCATTTCACAAATTGCCAATTATATACATTTGTACTAGAACTATACATATAGTTATTAATACTAATATTATAACAGTAACAATCATAATTACAGTAATATGTAAATATAATTACAAATCCCGAAATTTTTTCTCGATGCTTAAGAACTTAAGACAGTTCAATAATACAAAGAAATTAAAAAATATAGCTAAAAATGTTTAATGGTTTGCAGTTTATATTGTAACTAAAAATGTTTAATAACAATATTAACAAATTAAAACAAGTTATTAAGACTTTATTGTATAATGTTAACTTAATTAGCATAATTAATTTGACTTAAAAAAAATGTTATGCATTCGTTTTATCATGCCTAATTTGATTGTTAATTTATATTTATAGGCGTTAAATCGATAGTTTTCGTCATCGACTCGATTTTTTAAATTATTCCTCATATTAAAATATGTATTCATTAATTTTTTTTAAATTTTTATCCCTATTAGTTTCTTAGATATGAATTTCTTTATTTTCGATTTATTTTATTTCGTAAACCTTTAGTTGAAATTAACTTAGTTCTGTTTAAATTATTAATTTAATTATGTTTTGTTTAAATTAATTTAATTATGTTTTGTTTAAAAAACAAAAAATAACTCCATCAAATTGTTTGCCTTGAAATTATCTGTTAAGAAAAAAATATGAAAAAAACTTCAAGTTTTTGTTTTTACTCGAAAAATTTAATTGATATAAACAAAGCCGATTTTCGTCAAAAATCGATATTTTTAATTTAAAAAAAATTGTCTAATATTTTTAATAGAAATATACAGAATTTAAGCCATATTTGTACACTTTTGTACATTCTATAATTTTCAAATCCAATAAATTTGACAAATATCGTAGTAAAGTTCTCATTAACGGAAGAATTTAACTTAGCAAAGGAATATCTTACGAATCGATATCTTACGATTCGAAATTCATATGTACTGTATACTTAAAACACCGGATAAAAAAAAATTCATAGTATTATTCCAAAAAAAAATTTCAAACTCTTATAGTACGTACAAGAGTGAAAAAAAGTTAAAAATAAAAATGATCCGTTACGGAAATCTTTATATAAAATCGTTATATAAAAATGATCTTTATTAATGAATTTCTTCATATATTCTAAAAGAAGTTATTTTATTCAAATAATTTTCTTATAAATCCTTATTCCTTAAATAATTATGAAATTACAATAGAAATATATTCTCTAGTATCATTATGAAATAACATGATTTATGTAACATATCAGCTGATTAAAAATCTACTAATAGTAAATAATAGATTTAATATATTGAAAAATTAAAAAAAAAATAGAACCAAAATTTTGACTATAATCAAATACGGCTCAAATTCTATTCCATAGATTTCTCTAAAGAATATTGGAGAATTTTTTTATAAAAATTAAAAATATCGATCTGACAAAAATCAATTTTATTTATTTCAATTAGATTGTTCAAGTAGAAACAAAAACTTGAAGTTCTCTTCATATTTTTTCTAAGAGAATTTCAGATATGAAAAATTTGTTGTAGTTATTTTTTGTTTTTTAATAATTTAAATAGAACTTATGTTCAACGTTTATAAAATAAAATAAATTGAAAATATTAAGAAATTCATATCTAAGAAATTAATGGAGATAAAAATTTAAAAAAAAACTGAATACATATGTACTTTAATATGGGGAATATATTAAAAAATCGGCAGTCGATGAGCTTTCGATTTAACGTGGAATATTCCATATATATAATAAAAATA
>NW_017305474.1:168992-192144 GCF_001594115.1 Trachymyrmex septentrionalis
TAAAATATATATTAATACAACATATTGCTGCCCTGCGTTTATACGACTTGATCAACTATTTTCAATTCGTTGTATAAAGCATGTAATAGAGAGTGCAACAGGTGGTCTCTATAAACATCCAATAAAGTTTCAATAAATGGTGTTGTTAGATATCAAAGAATCGACTATAAGCATACATTGTATATTAGCCTACATTTATACATACTGCCTACTTAGACTGCATTGCAGTTAAGCGCACAAATATATATTTGAGTAGGAATGTCAGGAGTAATACAAGTTTTCTCATACAAATTAAAACGACTTATTACAGATTTTCAGCTGTGGTAGAGGAAGTTTTACAAGAAGTATGTTTAGTGGAATTTACTAGTTCTGTATGCACAATATGTCTACTTGAATACTACTGTATAGTGGTGCGCTAATATGTACTGTATACTTAAAACACCGGATAAAAAATAAATTGTAGCGCGAGAAAATTATATTTACTATTTACAATTTAATAGGATTGGAAAGACGACAATAAGCTTAGCTTAGCAACTTATTTTTTGCTCTTCATTTCGTTCTGCTTCAATATATACATATTGTGCTATATTGGCGAGCTTCTCATGGAAAAGGTACATTTTTCAGATTTTAAAGTTAATCACTGATTATAATCACATGATCGTTTGCGATCGATGTTGCAGAGCATTGAAATTGGATCAATGTGTTATATGATCAATTGGTACCAATTATCGCCAAGATCTGTCCGCAGTCTTGTACTGATAATTGCTATGTCCAGCCATCCTATAAAACTTAGTGCCGGTAGAATGGCAGATCTGTCATTAACGACTTTTGGAAATGTGAGACATTAAATACATATCACTTCTAGCTTGTTCACATAGAACATAGTACTTCTTGCTATGTTCTATTTCTCCTTCAGTTATAAAACAAAAATTCACACTCATTAAAAAAAAAAGCAATTTTAATAGGCAATTATATTAACAACTATACAATTTTTATATGTAAAATTAATGTGCAGTTAAATATGACAAATCGCGTACATTAATAAATTAATTATTTTATACAGTTGCAGCTAAAGCTAAATGGTTATCAGAATTTGTCAGTTATCATCTTTAACTTTTGTTGCAATAAGTATAAAATAGTTTATTCAACTAGATATACAATATACACTTATTAATTCTACATATAAAACTTTTATATTTATCACTTATATAGTTATCACCATTATGTTTTTTTTTTCGAAGTACAATTCTATTGAAAAAAATCAATATTGAAGAATTATTTAGTAATACTCTTAGATATCAGAATCTAATAATAATTCAATTCTTTGAAATTACATAAAGCTAACTTAAAAAATATCATTTTAATATAATTTTTTAGGTACTGAAAACAAGCGTAGCGTATCTGAGCTTCCTACGGACATTGGTCATGTAAATATAATTACAATTATATAAAATATATTAAGAAACGATTTAATTTCATCTAGTTAATCTGTAGAATACATAGAATCTTTATATATATATAATATTATTTAGAATAATATTCAATATCAGATATCTACATAAATCACATTCTTTCCATGTTATCCATATTGTTGAGTCATTCACGCACAAACAATTTATAATCTCATTTTTTATTTTTTTAATACACGCTAGCAATTTAAATTTAACAATTAAATAAAGCAAAAGATGTTAAACTATGAACAGATGTCAAATTTTATCAAACCTGATTTCTCAAATAACGAATTGAAGTCGATTAGAAAAATTCAAATAAAACAGTAAAATTGCAGCTTCCTTGGAATCGACATCATTTTGAATATAAAATATGCTTTTACGATATGCACTTCCCGATTAATAGTGTGTACACGAACTGTCAGACTTATTGACTCATCAGCTAGCATTGTAAAAGTGTCTGCGCAAGCGTACGTCTCGCAACCTTGCAATCAATGCCGCGCGTTCATCTAGTCTACTCTTCTTGCAGTCTTTGACAGAATCTGTCACCGCAAACATGTCCAGTATACGCGATAAGTCCGCCAGATCATGTAACTCCAATTATCAGCAAGATATTCGATATGTTTTCAAGTTAAATAACTGGATTATGGGATCGCTCGGTATTTGGCCAAACGCGATACGAGGCATTGGAAGACACATGTCCAAGATTGCAATCGCAATCTTTAATTTTGCATTGAGCTTTGCGATAGTGCCTTGCGCTCTGCATATCATTTATGATCAAAAGGATCTCGACGTAAGGCTACGCCTAAGCGGTCTTCTAGCCTTCTGTCTCACCGTAATGACAAAATACTGCATCTTCGTGATACATCGTCCTAAGATACATCGTTGCATCGAATACGTGAAGAACGATTGGTGGCAGGTCGGTGTTGCTAATAACATATCGTGTTAATGTGGAGTTCGTTATGCTGATCGTTAAGCTGGTACTAAAAAATTACTTAAGTAAAAAAAGAGTAGAAACACATAATTAAAGTGATCTTGATTTTTAATTAATTCGATCTTATGATATATCCGTCATTGAAAAGTATATACGTATTTTGTGTATTAAAACATAATAATACATTTGTATATAAATATATTTAATATAATAATATTGTATAAATCAAAATATACGAATAATTAATCTTTTCTCCGCGTTGCACAGCTAAAACTTTAACTTAAAAAAAAAAATTAGATTGCAAAATTGGTAAATGCTGATCTTTCATCTATCTCGACAAATAACAGTTACTAGCAACACTGTGACAGGTGACATTCAAGTCCGATCGCGAACTGATGCTGAAGTACGCTACCACCGGTCGCAATCTGACGATAATCGGCGTGTGTTTCATGTACACTGCTGGCATCATTTATCACTTGATTCTACCGTTCTGTGTTGAGCACAAAATCGACAATCAAACCATCAGACCGCTCGTGTATCCGACCTATAGTAAATTTACTCAATCACAAATTAGTCCTATATACGAAATTGTATATGTTGCTCATTGTATGTGCGGATATACAATATATTCGTTAACAGCTGGTGCGTGCGGATTGGCTGCTTTGTTTGTCACTCATGCGTGTGGCCAAATCCAAGTGATTATGTCGCGATTGGAAAATCTCTTAAACGACAAAAATCCAAACATTCATCAACAAATCGCTATCATCGTGAAGGATCACGTCCGCATAGTAAGGTAATAGCTTAGAATATCAATTTCTTATTGAGAGAAAAATGCTTGACATTTGTAGCTATAATTATGTAGCTGTAATTATGATTATTATCGTTATAATATTAGTAATAATAACCATATGAATGGTTCTAGCGACAAATGTATATAAGGTAAACGTCCCAATGGTTGAACATATCCTAGTTTATGAACGATATGCAATAAATATTTATAATTATTAAGTTCTCTATAACATAAGTACAAAATATATTAATTTTGTCTTGTGTCTCATCCTCGTTAAAAAAAACTTCATAAAGGCTATTCACATTTTGTTAGACAATTGTTATCCACTTCCGTTTATTTTTTCGGCCAAGGAGATTAAAATTCCATTTTTATAATGCTAATAATTCCATCACTAACAAACAGAAGATAAAAAACAAATATTTCTCCGTATGTAAGATCTGTTTCTTAGTTTTTTATTATAGCGTCAATGATTAATTTGAAAACACCTTATCTATTCCTAACATCTTAAATAAGCTTATAAAAAGTAGGTAAAGACTGCCTAGATCCTTTAGCAAACCAAGATATGATATACAAAATTTCGTGTCCGGATTGTGATGTAAGTTATGTCGATCAACAAAGAGACGCTTACATACGAGAGTTCATGAGTAATCTTCTGAAATTAACAAAAAATGCGATCTCCTTCTGTTATTTCATCATCCCCATTGACCATCTTATTAAATTTGATCATAATTTTGGTTGGGAAGAAGTTAAAATTTTGGATACAAAATCATTTTATAATAAAAAGTCAATATAAAAAGTCATATCACAAATGGTTTATATAAAAAAACAATTTCGAAGTTTAAATAAACAAACTGATACAAAATTTTTATTCAACATGTATCTTTCTATACTCCAATCTCTCTTCCCCTTCCTAATACCTTTTTGTATACCTCCTCCTTTCACACATTCCGTACCTAGCATCTTGTTCTCTCTTGCTTGAAACAATCATATCAGATCAATCATATGATAATAAATTTCTGTTTCCTAAAGAGCTGAGTTTTTTAGTCGAGATAACTCAATGTCATTTTCGAATTTTACTTTTTAAATAAAAATTTGCGATGGATTATTAAGGTTTGTAAATACTCAAGGTTTGTAAATTGAAACTATATCATATATTTTATTTGAATTAATATATATTATAATAACCATTTCTATATCCACGTATCATTCTTCTAGGATCTCAGAACAATAGCAATTTAAACGACTCAATAATTAACAATCAGGGCCGGATAAAGGTTTCTGTCCCCTCTAGGCAGTGAAATTTTTTCCGTCCTCATTCAACTATCGAACAACTACGTCAGCGAAACAAACACCTAAAAAAAAAGTCAGCAGGGATTGAAGAACTTTATCTCCTCTATTTCGGACTTTACTGTAGAATTGATATTTTGTTTTTATATAATGAAAATATTTATATAAGTGAATGTATATTATATTATATAGTTTTAATATATCGTTCAACCACTGGAGTTTTAGTTAATCTAAAATTAATATAATTATAGTTATTATAACCATAACAAAGATTGAAATTGTCATAAAAATTATTCAAATTACTATAATTTTATAGTCACACATTTTTTTAAATATATCCCACAAAACGATTATAAGATTATAATAATTTGAATCAATTTTATGGTTATATAATAACTATAATTATAGTTATTTTTTTTAGGCTGTCAACTATTGTATTATATATACATTCGTTGCTGAAATTACACATATGATTATTATTAGATTATTACTATAATATTATACATAATAATCATAACATGTAATTATAGTTACAAATACCAAACATTTTTCTCTCAGTGCTTAAGGACTCATGACAGTTCAATAATACAAAAAAATAAAAAAATATAACTAAAAATGAATAGTTTGCAGTTTATATTGTAACTAAAAATGTTTTAAACAAGTAATTAACAAATTAACACAAGTTATTAAGATATTCTTGTATAATATTAACTTAATTAGCATAATTAATTTGGCTCAAAAATAATGTTACGTGTTCATTTCATCATGTCAATTTAATTGTTAATTTAAAAAAATAATATAATTGCATAATGCTGCATTTCGTTCATATAACTCATTCAACTATTTTTATTTCATTGTATAAAGGATGTAATATTATAGAACATGCAGGTGGTCTCAATGATCATCCAATATAGTAAATGATTTCAGTAAATAGTGCTATTACAGTTTCAGTAAATGGTACTGTTACATATCAAAGAATCGACTATAAGCATACGTTATATATCAGTCTACATTTATACATACTGGATACTTATACTGCACTGCAGTTAAGTGTACAGTTATATTTGAATAGAAATGTTCGGAGTAATACATTCAAGTTTCCTCGTAAGTTAAGACGATTTATTGCAGGTTTTCAGCCGTGATAGAGGAAGTTTTACAAGAAGTATGTTTAGTAGAATTTACTAGTTCTGTATGCATAATATGTCTACTTGAATACTACTGTATAGTGGTGCGCTAATATATACTGTATACTTAAAACAATAGATAAAATATAACTAGTATATTTAAAATAATAGATAAAAGATAACTAGTAGCTCGAGAAAATTAAATTTACTATTAACAATTTAATAGGACTGGAAAGACGATAATAAGATTAGCTTAGCAACTTATTTCTTGCTCTTCATTTCATTCTGTTTCAATGTATACATATTGTGCTATATTGGCGAGCTTCTCATGGAAAAGGTACAGCTATGTTTTTCAGATTTTAAAATTAATCACTGATTATAATCATCATGATCATTTGCAACCGATGTTGCAGAGCATTGAAATTGGATCAAAGTGTTATATGATCAATTGGTATCAATTATCACCAAGATCTGTTCGCAGTCTCATATTGATAATCGCTATGTCCAGCCATCCTATAAAACTTACAGCTGGTAGAATGGCAAATCTGTCATTAATGACTTTTGGAAATGTAAGGCATTACATACATTTCACTTCTAGTTTACTATGGTCTATTCCTTCTTCAGTTCTAAAACAAAATTCGCACTCACAGGGAAAAAAAGCATTTTTTAATAGGCAATTAACACCTATAAAAATTTTATATGTACAGTTAAATTTAACTGTTAATTTTTAACTGTTAAACAGTTAAATTAATTACAAATTAATGTACAGTTAAAAACAATAAATTAAGTACATTAATAAATGAATTATTTTACAGTTATTGCAGCTAAAGCTAAATGGTTATGAGAATTTATCAGTTCTCACATTTAACTTTTGTTGCAATAACTATAAAGTAGCTTATTCATCTATATTTGTATATATATATATAATACTAATTCTGCATATAAAACTTTTATTTTTATTACTTATATAGTTGTTACCACTATGTTTTTTTTATGAGTGCAACAATCCTTCTGAAAACAATCAATATTGAAGAATTATTTATGATATTTTTGGATATCAAATCTAACAATAATTTAATTTTTCGAAATTATAAAAAGCTAAATTATAAAATATCATTTTAATATAATTTTTTAGGTACTGAAAACAAGCGTGGCGTATCTGAGCTTCCTGCGGAGATTAGCTATGTAAATATGATTGCAATTGTATAAAATATATTAAGAAATGTATTTAATTCTATCTAGTTAATCTGTAGAACGTAGAGAATCTTAATATATGTATACACACACGCGCGCGCGCGCACACACACACACACACACACACACACACACACACACACATATAATATTATTTAGAATATTATATCAATATCAGATATCTACATAAGTCACATTCTTTCCATGTTAATCATATTGTTGAGTCATCCACACACAAATAATTTATAATTTTTTATTTTTTTAATCCATATTACAACAGTATAAATTTAACAATTAAATAAAGCAGAAAATATTGATCTATGAACAGATGTCCAAATTTTATCAAACCTGATTCCTCATATAATGAACTAAAATCGATTTAAAAAATTCAAATAGAACGGCAAAACTGCAATTTCTATGATATGAAATCGACATCATTTTAGATGTAAAATGTGCTTCATCACTTCCCGATTAATAGTGAGTACATGAATTGTCAGACTTACTGACTATCAGTTAGCATTGCAAAAAAGTCTGCAATGTCAGCGCAAGCGCACGTCTCGCAACCTTGCGATCAATGCCGCGCGTCCGTTTGGTCTACTTTTCTTGCAGTCTTTGGCAGAATCTGTCACCGTAAACATGTCCAGTATACGCGATAAGTCCGCCAGATCATGTAACTCCAATTATCAGCAAGACATTCGATATGTTTTCAAGTTAAATAACTGGATTATGGGGTCGCTCGGTATTTGGCCAATCGCGATACGAGGCATTGGAAAACACATGTCCAGGATATCAATCGCGATTTTTAATTTCGCGTTGAGCTTCGCGATAGTGCCTTGCACTCTGCATATCATTTATGACCAGAAGAATATCAACGTAAGGCTGCGCCTAAGTGGTCTTGTAGCATTCTGTCTCACAGCAATGACAAAATACTGCATCTTCGTGATACATCGTTCTAAGATACATCGTTGCATCGAATATATGAAGAATGATTGGTGGCAGGTCGGTGTTGCTAATAACATATCATGTTAATGTGGAGGTTATTACAAGGTACTAAAAAAATTATTTGAGTAAAAAAGAATAGAAACAGGTTAAAAAAAAATACATAATTAAAGTGATCTTGATTTTAAATTATTTGATCTTGTAATCTTACTATCGTTGTTTGAAAAGTACATATATTTTTGTGCATTAGATCACAATAATATATTTGTGTGTAAGCATATTTAATATAATGATATAAATAAAAATAAATAAAATATACGATTAATTAATATTTTTTCCGCGTTGCACAGCTAGAACTTTAATTCAAAGAAAAATTAGATTTCAAAATTGCTGATATTTCATCTATCTCGATAAATAAAAGTTATTGCAACACTGTGACAGGTGACATTCAAGTCCGATCGCGAACTGATGCTGAAGTACGCTACTACCGGTCGCAATCTGACGATAATCGGCATGTGTTTCATGTACACTGCTGGCATCATTTATCATTTGATTCTACCGTTCTGTGTTGAGCACAAAGTCGACAATCAAACCATCAGACCGCTCGTGTATCCGACCTATAGTAAATTTACTCAATCACAAATTAGTCCAATATACGAAATCGTGTATGTGGCTCATTGTATGTGCGGATATACTATATACTCAGTGACAGTTGGTGCCTGCGGATTGACCGCGTTGTTCGTTACTCATGCGTGTGGCCAAATCCAAATACTTATATCACGACTAGAAGATCTATTAGTTGGTGAAAGATTCAAACAAAGCCCGAACGTTCATTATCAAATTGCTGCCATCGTAAGAAATCACGTAAAAATAATAAAGTACGATATAAACAATCCATGTAAATTTATTTAAAATTTCGGAATAATTTATCGAAATTAAACATCAAAAATTACTGTTAAAAATTGAATAATTTTTAACTCAATTCATAAATAAAATTTGTTTAATTTAAAACACATTTATTTTACAATTCGATAAGTGGTAGTTATAAACATAGTAAAAGAAAAAAACTTTCTAGTTTAATTTGTAATACCGCTATTAATATTACTACAAATTTATATAATTTATTTAATTATTATTGTTCCACTGTATTATATGTGAAAAAGGTAAGAAGACAAATGCAACAGGTAAGCTCAACTAATCTCCAATCCAATAGGCAGTACGTTGCGTGTACAATACGCAGACTATAAGCATACGCTATTATATCTACATCAGCCTAGTTAAATGTTATACTTGCACCGTATACCAACTCTGAATATATATTGAGTTGGAACAAAAGCGTAACGCTACGAATTTTAAATTTAAGCTAATAGACCTTTATTAAAAATAAACGAAATTTAAATTTAAAAACAGAATTTTAATGTTTAAAATCTCTACTTTCGAACAGTCTTTTGAGTTTCTGTAAGTTTGATAATTTTGGCATATTCAAATCTAGACAAAATGGGAACTTTCTTCTCATTTTATGAGCTTATCACGTAGCTAAAAAAAATTCAAAACTTCAATTTTCGAACCTAAAAATTTAAAATTTTCCCTACAAAATAGTCATATTTTTGTCGAAAATGATCGTAATGCAAGTTTAAAAAACAGATTCTTAAAAATGACTTTACTTTATCAAATGGTATATAACGGTATACAATTGTCAAATTTTGATAAAAACATGTAAACATGATATAAATAAAGTAATGTTACATAACTTTTGTTCCAACTCAATACAACTCATCATAATTAGAATAAGTGAAAGCAATGCAATGTCTCTCATATATAAACTAGAATAACTTATTCCAGATTTGCGGCAAAAGTGGAAGAAATTTTACAGGAAGTGTGTTTAGTAGAGTTCACTAGTTCTGTATGCACGATATGTCTACTCGAATACTATTGTATAGTGGTGCGCTAACATATATTAAAGGAAAAAAGAATTCAATAACTCTTGACAAATTACAAAATTATATATGCTATTTAAAATTTGATAGGATTGGACAGCGAACGACAGAGTTAGTTTCGCAACTTTTTTTCTTCTCCTTGTATCATTCTGTTTCAATATTTATATATTATGTTACATCGGTGAGCTTCTCATAAAAAAGGTATATTGTTCGTTTTTCAGAGACGCTACGTTTAATTTTGTTAATTATAATTGAATAATTGTTCGCATGATTTTGCAGAGCACTCAGATTGGATCGATATGCTACATGATTAATTGGTATCAACTATCGCCAATATCAGCTCGCAGTCTTATATTGATAATAACGATGTCCAGCCACCCTATAAAACTTACTGCTGGTAGAATGGTAGACCTGTCATTAAAATCTTTTAAAAGTGTGAGGCACATTACGTACATTTATTAATTTCATTTCTTGTGACTTCCATTCTTCCAATTTTAAAACAAAATTTGTAATAATTATATGAAAAATATCACATCTTCAAAATTTATTTTATTTGATAATATTATTATGTAACAAATATAGCAATAGATTCAATCTAAAAGTTGCAAAAATCTAATTACGGCTGCAGAAATATCATAATAATATAATCTTTTTTATAATAATATAATCTAATATAATATAACCTTTTTAGGTACTACAAACTAGCCTGGCATACCTGAGCTTCCTACGAACGTTAGTTATGTAAATTAATATGATATATGTTAAAAAAATATTTTTAATTTAATATAATTTATTAGTTCAGCATAGAAGAAAATTTTCGTATAGATATATTATATAATATTACTCATATTACTGACAGAATAAACATTTAAGTCCATATCAGGTGTGCACATCTTCACTTTTCTTATTCCACTGGTGTCGTTACTTCTATTAAATCAGTAGGACCAAATGAGCAGAATCAATCCAGACCTATTTAATTTTTTTGTACTCATTTTGTACTAATTTGTACCACCAATAAAAATTTTGTAGCCTGTACCGTTTTGAAAAAAAAAACGTGGTGCTGCTAGTTTAATATGAAACTAGCAGGACCACATAAAAAAAAAACAAAAATATAAATAAAAAAAACTGAATTTAAACTAATTTGTATTAGCAAGAAAAATAAATAAATAATTAATATACTGATCCATTCTTTGAAAAACATAATTTGTACCATCAAAATGTAAAGTTTCAGATTTTGTACACCGTTCTTTCGAAAACTACCCCCAACCCCTATTAGGCTCAAGAGTAAAATACAATCATAAAATCTGAAACTTTATGATTATATTTTGATGTTACAAATTATACGCTCTCGATTATAGGAGTATCGACTAATTCTCTTCATGGCGAAGGGTACTTTACTCTTAAGCCTAATAAGAGTTAGGGATAGTTTCCGAAGAAACAGCAGAGGTACGCGAAATCTGAAACTTTATACTTATTCTATCGTTCTGTATTGAGCAATCAAATCGACAATCAAATCATCAGACCGCTCGTGTCTATAGTAAATTTAGTCAATCACAAATTAATCCAATATACGAAATCGTGTATGTGGTTCATTGCATGTGCGGATATACTATATACTCAGTAACCGTTGATGCCTGCGCATTGGCCGTTTTGTTTGTTACTCAAGCGTGTAGCCAAATCCAAATACTTATGTCTTATGTCATGATTAGAAGATCGATTAGCTGGTGAAAGATTCAAACAATGCCCGAACAATGTTCATAATCAGATTACTGCCATCGTAAGAAATCACATAAAAATAATAAAGATATAACAATCTGTGTAAACAATTTATTTAAAATTTCGCAATAATTTATCAATATTAAAAACTAAAAATTACTGTTAAAAAATTTAATAATTTTCAACTCAATTTATGAATAAAATTTTTTAAATTGTAACTGAAAACATTTATTCTACAATTAAGTAGTAGTTGATAAATGTAGTAAAAAAATAATTTTTCTAGTTTAATTTATAATACTGATGTTAATATTATCATATAAGTTCATATAATTTATTTAATTATTACCTTCCACTGTATTGTATATGATAAAGACGAGAAGATAAATGCAACGGGCGAGCTCAACTAATCTCCAATCCATTTCAGTAGGCAATATCGTTGCGTGTCAGACAATACGTAGAATAAATATACGCTATTATATCTCAGAGAACATTAAGACGTCTCGTAAGACATCATAAAGACATCCTAAAATTCATATCATATTTTTGTTTAATATCAGAATGACGTCTATATGACGTCTTTAAGATGTCTATGCGTCGATTTATGACATCTTACAGATATTACTCTTACGATGTCTTATAGACTTGTCCTTTATGACGTTTTACAGAATTATTTTTATGACGTCTTACAAATATCATGCTTAAGACTTACTTCATTTTAGACATTTGTCTAAAAAATAAAAATAAGACTGATAAGGACTGATAAGACTGTTCGGAAACGCGTTGATAAGAAGTATACGGAGCAAAAGTTGGAATTACGTGAAATTAATATGTAAATGACATCATACTTAATACATATTTTCAACAACAAATTGTGACAGATAATAAATCATTATTGAAAATATATATTAAGTACAATATCATTCATATATCGATTTATCAAGTAATTCGAATTGCTTTGTATTTTTGCTCTTGTCAACGCGTTTTCAAACAGCTTCGTATAATTGTGTAGTTGCAGAATATTATAATATAATACAAAATATTAGAATGCCAAATTAATTGACATTCAATATTTTTAATAGGTATTATATTTAGATTGACCATGTCATGCACTCGATATTATGTATCTTTCGAAAATATTTGAAAGATGTTTAAAAGACGTCTTTCAGAAAAGTTTAGTTTAAGATGTCTTTTAGATATCTTTCAAACATGCGTATTCTTTGGGATGTATATCAGCTTAGTCATATTGTTATTCTTGCATACATACTAACTCTGCATATATATTAAGTTGGAACAAAAACATAACGCTAGAACTTTAAAATTCAAGCTAATGTAACTTCATTAAAAATAAACAAAATTTAAATTTAAAAACAAGAGTTTTGAAACTTAAAATTCCTATTTACAAAATTCCTATTTACTATGTCTTTTGAGTCTCTGTGAGTTTGATAATTTTTGCATATAAAATCTAAACAAAATAGGAAACTTTCTTCTCACTTTATGAGCTTATCACGTAACCAAAAAAAAACTTCAAAACTTCAACTTTCAAACCTAAAAATTTAAAATTTTCCCTACAAATCGTTTTTAAAATATTCCTCTCATTTTTTATTATTGAGTTATCACGGATTAAATTATTAACTTATTCCAGATTTGCAGCAAAAGTGGAAGAAGTTTTACAAGAAGTGTGTTTAGTAAAGTTCATTAGTTCTCTATTCATATGTCTACTCAAATACTATTGTATAGTGGTACGCTAATTAGCACACAGAGTGAATCAGTCTTTTTTCCCTATAAGAAAATTATGCACGGAAGTTGCATCCAATTAGATATGAAAATATTTTTCTCATAGAGTAAAAAGTTGGTTCAACGAGTCTGATTCATCCTGTATATTAAAGAAAAAAAAATTCAATAAATCTTAACAAATAATAAAATTATATGTGCTATTTAAAATTTGATAGGATTGGAGCAGGCAACAGACGTTTTCACTTTCCTTATCTTACTGTTGTTGAATTACTTATGTATCATCAATCTCAATTTTTTATATAACGCGTGCAAATAATTTAACTTTGACAATTGAATAAATAGGTAATGTTAAATTAATTTCTTAACGTTCATTTTTTTATTTTAACTTCTCTAGTTTCTCAAATTGCCGATTACTGATTAAAACGAATAATTTAAGTGAATAAGGAAAGAATCTTTTTGATCTAAAACCATGGGTGTAACGTACGCACTGCACAGATTATACACTCTCCTATCACGCGATCTGTCAGACTGTGTCGACAAAGTGGAAGGATGTCTGTAACAGGAGCGCAAGCGCATGTCCGGCGACCTTGCAATCAATGCCGCGCGTTCACCTCGTGCAGTCTTCAGCGGAACCTGTCATTGCGAACATGGAAAGCTCACAGGACGAGTATGTAACATCACCGAACGCTAATTATCAACGAGACGTACGGTACATCTTTAAGCCCGGTAACTGGATCCTCAGCTCAATCGGCATCTGGCCTGTTGCGATTCGCGGAATCGGGCGATATGCGCCCAAAATAGCGATCGTGGTGTGTAATTCTGCGTTAGCCTTCGCGATAGTGCCCTGCATTCTGCATATGATCTACGATCAGAAGGATCTCAATATAAGACTGAAACTTTTCGGGCTACTAGGCTTCTGTACTACTGCAATGATGAAGTATTGTGTTCTCACGATACGTCGACCCAAGATATTGCGCTGCATCGAGCATGTGAAGAGTGACTGGTGGCAGGTCGGTGTTGTTAATACGTAAAGTGTGTTACAGGATCAATAGACAAAATTTATCAGCGTAATAATGATAAATAACGACTCATTTTTTTCTCTTGCGAGTTCAAAAAATGTGCGATGTGAGAAACTGACCATTTCCCCTACAGCACAAAAATTGCAGCAACAATGCTGCAACATTACAGCAATATTGCATGTTGCAGCAATATTGCAGCATTATTGAAGCGATATTGCTGCACATTCTGTATGAGCTGTCTAATCTTGTTTTTCAAGTAATCCGATACTTTGTCAACTTCATATAAACGTCCATTTATTTCATATTGTTGAATGTTCTTTAATCAAATTTATTATTGCAGATTTCAAACTGTATTGTATACATCGACAAAATTTAGATCTAATTTCAAAACTTGCGTGATAACGTTTCCGTGTTCACGCAAAACGAATCTCGCATTAAAACAAATCTCATTTTTGAATAATTTTATCCATCCTATAATTTTTGTGTGATAAATAATAATTATTTTGTCACTTATTTCTTTCGACAAATTGGTTGCTTGCAATTGTGACAGGCAAAATTCAGCTCCGACCGCAAATTGATGCTGAAGTATGCCACCACTGGTCGAAGACTATCCATGATCAGCGCGACTTCCATGTACGTTGCGGGCTTCATTTATCACACAATTCTGCCGTTTTGCACCGAACACAAGGTCGACAACCAAACCATTAGACCACTCGTATATCCAACTTACAGTAAGTTTTTTAAGACGCAGGCGAGTCCGATATATGAAATGGTGTATCTAGCCCATTGTGTGTGCGGATATACCATGTACTCAGTGACGGCTGGATCGTGCGGATTGGCAGCGATATTTGCCACTCATGCGTGTGGTCAGATCGAGGTGATCATATCTCGACTCGAGGATCTTTCAGGTGGCAAAAACTTCGAGCAATTGTCGGACGTTAATCAACGAATCGCTGTCATTATAAAAAGTCATGTTCGAATATTAAGGTAATATAATTACAAATTAATACTGTTCTCCGAAATTAATACTATCAGACTCTCAATATAATTAATAGAATTTCGACTTCTCCCATAAGATTTGAAGTTTTTGTTATTTTTTAAATATTCTAGCATAATAAATAAATATATAAAATAAGAGCCTGAAGATAAAAATGCCTCAATTTTATATGTATTTTGGTAATGCAAAAATTATTTCATTTTAATAAAATCATTGAATTATGATATTTGCGATAGCATTCCTGAGATTCTAAAGAATTCTAAAAAAAAAAGATAAATTTAAATCTATAAAACTATGAGAAAGTTTTACTTCTTTACACCCATATCTATTATATACATGTATTACATTTGCATTTCATTTTTATAATTTGGGTATGGCTGATAGAATTCAGGCTCTTCTCTGAAATGATTTAAAATTATTTCTATAAAGACAATATATTTTTTAATATATTTTTAAAAAATTCTGACTATTAAGCCTATTCTACAATTCTTTGTTTCCTGTTTCTTGCTTTTTCCCCCTTTGCAACCGTTTTATCGACAATTGTATTTTTTGCTACATATTTCTTGTTTCTTCCGAAGTCCGTTAACTTTGATCTTGGGCGACATAAAAAAAACCGGATAAGAAGCAAAAAGAGAAAATGTAAAAAAATAGCAAAAAACAGAAAACAAAAAGCACATTGTAAAATAATAACCATTAATATTCAAATTAATATTCAACAATTTTTTGTAGTTAAAATTTTCTAATTTATAATATACATAATTTTTCATCACGATTTGCGCAATATACAAAAGGCGGGTAAATGCAACAGGTGCATTTAACAAACCTCCAATACATTTCAGTAGGCGGTACAGTTGTGTGCTTATAGATACGCATGCGTTGTTATATCCTCAACGAATGCCTATACACATACTTTTCGCTGAATAAAGATCTAGACTTTGCAAGCGAGCGTGAACAAACACAGACGAACAATTTACTTTAATACAAATGGGCAATATTAAATTCGTTCACTGACAAAAAATATTCTAAATTTAATAAATCATTTATTAAAATAATACTAGCTAAATATAAAGATATATTTATTTAATATAAGAATCATTAATTTGATTTGAATAATCATTTTATTTAGTAAATATTTGGTTACTGTAAATAAATATTTAATTGATACTATTCAAATAAATAATTTATTAATATTTAATACATTTTTTCTCAGTGTAAAAAAAAATTGTTCATTCGTGTTTTGTGCCCACATTCGCTTCTTAATCTAAATTCCAACTATAAACATATCTTTATACAAATAATAAAAATTAAATTAAAAAAAAAATTATATCAAAAAACAGCTCTCACAAAATTAAATCAATATATTAAATAAAGAGCCTTGAGCCAAATAAATAATATATTAACAATTACATGTAATTTATATGCACGTTTCAACCTAAACACGAGATAATTTTCAATGTTAAAAAATTAATATTAAAACCGGCATGAAAATTCATCCGAATTACTTGCTCATTGCATCCAAAGATTAATGGCTTATATCAATAACTACAGTCTTTTGTGTCAAATTGTAAAAATATGTTCTTCATAATTTAGGAATTTGATGAAGGAACTAGTAATATACAGGCCATGGTCATTCTGCCATCGAATATGATATTAATAGGATGAATCTTAATGTGATGTAACTATAACTTTGGCAGGAGAGTATGATCTTCACATATTATAATATTATAATAGGATATTTGATAAAACTCTCGCATAGGGGTAGAACGAACTAAACTGAATCGAAAAGTCCTCTATCATTTTACAATTTTCGCAATAGTTAACAGGATATTAATTACTAAAAATCGCCGAATATTGGTTTTCAATAATTTTTTACTCAAGTACTATCAACTTTACAGACAAATAGCAAGTAACAAAAATTGTTCATTTTTTTCTCATAAAGTTCTGAAAATTTTTTCAGAATTTTTTAATGCCGCACTTTCTCATGTTGGTAAAAATAAGAAAATATAGTATTAAATAGTTGATTAAAAAATCTGAAAAAATTCTTAGAGCTCTATGAGAAAAAAATAAACAATTTTTGTTTCTTACTGGTTTTTTTATAAAGTTGATAGCACTTGACTAAAAAAATTATTAAAAACCAATATTCAGTGATTTTTAGTAATTGATATCTTGTCAATTATTGCGAAAATTGCAAAATGATAAAACTTTTCGACACAGTTTAGTGCGCTATCCCTATGCAAGAGTTTTATCATCAAACTTTACTTATCAAACACCCTGTATACATAAAACTATTTTTGAACTTTGCAAAGGGCTAGATGAAACGTTGAAGATCATTACTTAAAATCTTTAATTAATACATTACGTAAATTGTTACTAAAAATCATATTAAGTAACAACATTTAACATTCAACACGTTTCACCGTTTCAAGTTCTTTGTAACAGTTGAAAATGGTCTTATGAAATCAATTGTACATATTATAACATGTGAAGATCGTGCTCACTCCTGTCAGAGTTACGGTTGCATTATACCAAAATTCATTCCATCAATATCATTGTCTTGTCATATCGACGCCTGAGCCGTAGAAAATGCTACATCGATAAAAACATGAAAGATCTCTAACATCTCTGTCAAGAAATGAATGAAAAGCGGTCTATATCGCGTGAAGCGTGATTTATAGCGTGGTTTATATCGGAACACATACAAAGTATATTGAGGTTTATATCGAGAAAACAAGAAGAACAGTTCAAGTCGCATAAAATTAGACGGGATTATATAGCGCAATATTCACTACTCTTCTTTAGGCCATTAATCTTTGGATGCAATGAGTAAGTAATAACGAAATTTTCATGCCGGTTTCTATATTAATTTATTACATTAAAAACAACCCTGCGTTTTTAGGTCGAAACATTTGTATATAAATTACATGTAATTGTTTTTAATATTTTGTTAATTATTGTTAATATTTGATTCAAAACTCTATATTTGATATATTAATTAAATTTTCTTTCTATTACAGAAATATTTTTAAAAAATAATATTATAAAATATTTTTTACGCTCAAATTATTGCAGAATAACAAAACTCGTTTAAAAATTTTCCTTTGTTATATTTGTATAATATAATCATTTGACAATGCTGAGAATGGGTTTATAAAAGTCATATGCAAGTAACAATGGATCTGTTTCAGATTTTCCGCCGCCGTGGAAGGAATTCTACAGGAAGTATGTTTACTAGAATTCGCCAGTTCTATATTTACAATGTGTTTACCCGAATATTATTGTATAGTGGTACGTTTAAATATATATGTATATTAAAAAAAACGAATGTCTTCTTTAAATCTTATATAGATTGAATTATTTATTTAAAATTTTTCAATAGGATTGGCAAGACAGCGATACGGTAGGGCTAACAACTTATTTTCTGCTCTTTGTTTCATTTTGCTTCAACATGTACATATTATGTTACATTGGAGAGCAACTCGTGGAGAAGGTATATTTAGACTTTAATTCATACGATTAAGCATTTTAATTCTGTTACGTTTAATTATGTGATCTTCGCGTTAGCATAAAACTGTAATAAAAAATAGATGAAATTCAAGACACATGTCGAGCATTTTTCGCAAATTTAATATTTCAGAGCAGTCAAATTGGAACGAGGTGCTTCATGATACGTTGGTACCAACTGCCGGCAAAGTCGGTTCGCAGTCTAGTCTTAGTAATCGCTATGTCCAGTCATCCTATAAAGATCAGTGCTGGCAGAATGATAGATTTATCACTAGCGACATTTGGAAATGTAAGAAGTTGCGAAGCGTATACACGAAATCAACGTCTAATGACAAAAAAATTTTGAAGAAATAAATCGATATTCCAAAATTACTTGCTTGAAAATGCCTTTACTTTTTTTTATATGTGCTCTTAATAAAAGACTACAGCTGTAAGAAATTATAAATTACAAGAAAGTATTGTATTTTAATGCAATTTTTCATTAGGTACTCAAAACAAGTCTAGCGTATCTAAGTTTTCTTCGAACGTTAGTAGTATGAATATACTGAAAATGCTACGACAAATATATATATATATATATATACGTAGAAGAAAAATATCAAAAACATGATGACTCCTTCACGAATATTTATAGATCAAACGTGAGTATTTTAGTAAAATAACAATGATATAATATTAATTTTATGTATCTAAAGATGACCTACTTTAACTTTTTTAAATATCTCTAAACTCGTAAGTTTTAGAAGAAAATCTTTTAGACAAAAATCGTAGTCTCAAGAAAAATAATGGTAAAATTAATTTCCAAAAAAATCAATTTTTTATTATCATATGAAGGTCAATGACATTTTTTAAAATAAAATTACATAATTTTTTTCATAATATATATGATTTCTCTAATTATACGGCATCTAAAAACATTAAGGTAAAATTAAGAAAAAATTAATACGTTACAAAATATTTTATATAAAATGTTTTTTTCTATGAGAAGATGTTAAAAAGAGGCCGATTTTTTCTCACAAAGATGTAAATAAAAGAAATATAGCGTTTTTTATAGATTTTGATTTCGTGAATATGATAATGTTAATAAAAAGTTCAGGATCGATAGAGAACACCTTTAGAAAAGTGAGCATAAATGTAATATATATTTAAACAAATTTTAATATTCTTGCTTACTTTTCAAGGTGTTCCCAAAGTACCCTTTCAATAATTTTATCACATTCAGAAAGTCATGCGCCGCCGGCTTAAAATTATTAAAAAGTTTGTTGCATTTGGAAAATTGAGCATGAACATGATACATTTAAACAAATTTGAATATTCTTGCTTTTCAAGGTGTTCCCTATCGATCTCGAATTTTTTATTGAGATTATCGTATTCAAGAAGATGAAATCTATAAAAAACACTATTTATTTTCTTACATCTTTGTGAGCAAAAATTGGTCTCTTTTTAACATTCTCTTTTACGGATTTTAAGATATATGACTGACAAAGTTCAAGTAGGAAACCCTGTATATTTAATTATTTAAAAATTTTAAAAATTTATTGAGTTAAAATACAGATTCATAACGATTTAACAATATTATTACTATATTCTACCTCTGTGCAATAGGAATCATGTAGCAATGGAATAACTACGTCAGATGTCAGCCGACAGCTGATGATTTTTACCGATTGTTGGTTAAAATGCTGCTGTCAGAGAAGCACGAAGTGACAATGATGCTTTCCATGAACAACAAAACAAAATGTGATCGAAATATTATTAATATCTTAAATAGAAATATATAATTCGTGTAAATAAACAATTATTGTGATTGTATGAGAGTGTGAATGTAATGGTGTATCGGTAACTGTACTAGTTTTTGCAACTATTGTTTTTATTTTACCTAACCTCTCTATCTATTATATTGCGCATTTATCTCACGTAACAAAAATTTACATAATTTTATAATATTTTAACTTACTGAAAATGTATATGTACTTATTATGAAAACGAAACAAATTGGTATGTTGCATTATATAAACTGATAATATGACGTAAATTAATCAAATGTGATTTAACAATACAGTATACAGTCTACAAAGTTTTTTCCAACAGAAACTACGTATATTGTGAAAATGTAAAAACGTCTTAATTTCTTTCAGTACCATCTTTTAATATATACTAGACAAGATATATAATTGTATTAAGATATCAGTACGTTAATAAATTGATGTGAAAATCACTGCTACAAAATGTCTGAGAAAACGACGGTTGGCGGTATTCCCGTGGAGTGTCTAACTGGAGAATCAGCTGCAATATGGTCTGGGTGGCGTACACTAGGAGACAGAGAACTTGTGAGAGAAGCCTCTGCCAAGGGAACTCACATAAAACTAGCTCACAAATGTCTTGCACATAGAAGAAATTGTTCTGTAGAACAAGCATGTACATATTTTAACAAGGAAGTAGATAATTGGGTTGATGAGTTATTAAACAAAAAGCAAGTTCACAGAGCTTCACATATTTTAAAAAATATGGTATGTTAAATATATTAATATATTTTTTGGTTAATTAAATTTATAATAAAATTAATAAAATTTTAGTAATAACTAAAAAAATAATATATTTAGACGACAATTTTTGTTTATAGGAAAAGGATCCCATGGAACATATTTTTATCATTTCTATAAAGAGCAAGGATTCTCTTTTAAGGGACTATTTATGTGAATATATGATAAATATTAATGGATTCAAGAATGAACATATTGCAGCATGGAATATTATCAAGTCAATTAAACAGTATGAAGAAAAATGCAAGTAAGTTTGTGAAGATAAAAAAATATAGCAGGAAGGAAAAATATTGATATATTATCTTCTTATTTTAGAATTCAAAATGGATTAAGTTCTTGTGTATGTATAGATGACATAATGAAGTTACCACAGAATATTGAAGAAGCTCTACGAACTGAATTATATTTTTCTTTGAATGATCCAGAAATTTTGGGAAATGTGTCAAATAATATTTTGTGGGATTATTTATTGTCTAATAATAAAATTAATGCATTAAAGATATGGATTGATACAAAGTATAACCCAGACGGTTCACAAATCTCAAATAAAATTGATCCTCATTTGAAATTGTTGTTTACGAATTTAAATATTACATCCGATATGATTGACTATATAGATTCTTCAAATGCTGGTGATCTTGTAAAAAATCTAGCTAAAAATCATTTATGCAGGTGTGCACATAATAGCTGTATAATATTTAATATTAATCTATACTTTCTTTGCTGGTTTAATAAGAATTTTTTAATTTTAGATATGGCATTTTTACAATAGAAGAAAAAAATGATTTGCAATTGATATTAAATCGTTCCTTTGGCTGTGGTATTACATTGGAAGAACTCAGTACAAAAATATTATCCTTAGCTTCCAGTAACATTGATAAAACGGAGTTCTTGCAAAACATTGATTATCAACTATGTCTTATAGATTGTTCGCAAAACTGTCATACTCAAGAAGACACTTTAAAACTTAAAAAATTCTTCAACGTTTTAACTGATATGTGCAATGCTCGAGATAATTACGAAAATGCGTTAATACGTGGAATTGTGGGCTCAATTGATTATCTCTCAGATGATTTTAATGATTATCTGAAGACAAATTATTTAGTAAGCTTAGCATTAATATTTTTGCAATTATGGCAAATGCGGAACGCGATGTGTGATAATGCAAACTCTTTAGAAAAGAACACGTTAATAAGAGATATATTTACGAACAAGACTGTTTTAAAAATCGACACACGTGTTATTTCCCAAGAAGTTCTTCAGTACACACTTAGACATGTACCGGAGCTGCAATATATCATCGAAGATCAAAATAAAAAAGATGATATTACAGTGTATGATTTATTGGATGGCTATAGAAATTTGAATTCGAAATCTGCATTCAAGTGGCGCTTCAAGAATGAGCCCATGCCTATTTTCACAAACGAAAAACTTGTTAAGAAATACGGACATCAAGAAACGCTAACATACGGTTATTATCTGAAAGAAGGTAGGCCGAATATGGCTGTGTATCATTTACACGCTCAAGCGAAGTTATTTGGAAATGTATCTTCCCATAGGTTCGTATTCTTATGATATAATGTTCTCATTTTGTGATCGTTAATAATTAAAACAAATTTTAGGAAATTCAAAGCAGCTTTGTACGCGCATGTTCTTGCTTTGAGAAATTTAGATAAATCTGATATTGTATGCAGCTGTATTGCGTTCGTCGAGTTGCTGAAAATTGACTCGAATAATTTACGATTACACGTAACTGTGGCAAAATATGTACAAGAGCAGTTAAATATTTCCATAGGTAATTTAGTTTATATAACTTATAATTTAGTTTATATAATACGACATTCTAAAAAAATAACTATATCAATGTAATTCTCGCAGTATAAATGTTAATATTAACAATATGCTGTGAACTAATATCATGGGTTATAAATCCACATTATAATGTTGATATAAATACCAGAAATGGTTGATATAAACCATTCGAAATTC
>NW_017305474.1:192244-206759 GCF_001594115.1 Trachymyrmex septentrionalis
CCAATATGCTGTGAACTAATATCATGGGTTATAAATCCACATTATGATGTTGATATAAATACCAGAAATGGTTGATATAAACCATTCGAAATTCATACTAGGAAAAATTCATACTGATATTGTTTATTATATAGGGAATCTATTGGAAAATGTGGTGTATAAGAATCAAACTGATTTAAAGACTGTGATGTCGTATTTAGAACAGAGCTTCCAAAAACATTTAGCGGATAAAATTTTCGATAATGCGCAATTTGTTGAAACATTGAAAACATGGGACATCATCGTACGCTTTGCGCGTGTTCACAACTGTGCGTTACCTGATATATTGTTGAAGTATTTAGTAGATCACGACTTATGGTTCGAATTCATTGCAGTCTGTGATATATTCTCTTATCCTAAAACCCAGGTACGAAACAATGCTGATTAAAATAAAGTTTGCGTAAAAATAAAACTCAAATCAATCACGTGCTAGGTGCTAGAAAACACCAAATTGTTCAATAATGCGAACATACGGGAACATCTGTTAACGTGTTTAAGCAACGATAAACTTAGCAAATCTGAATGTAACGAGAAGATGAAATCTCAAGACTCAAGACAATCATCATCAAGGCAGCACAAAGAAGTTGGAACGAAAGAAAATGTAAGATTGCTGTTGTTTCTTAATAATTTTAATTCCTGTATATAAACAATATCATTCTCTAGAAATCTCCAAAGTCCACTTCAGCCACATCAGAAATTGAGACAGACACAATTAGTGCCAAAGATATTCCCAACAACTGCACCTTGACTTCTTCAGATAATAACTTATGGTTAACTATATTAAACTGTCATCAAAGTCAAGATCCACCTAGAGCATTAATTAATGCGTCTCGATCAAATTTAAGACCTTTATTGACTGTCTTAGCTACGTGTTACGAGGTATTATTTTATTCCAATTGAATACAGATCAGATTTTATTGATTATTTATTTAAACGATTTAAAAATCTCGTGTTAATAGCCGTCCTCTATAGTAGCATATTGCTATTGTTGGATGGTAATATCGACAGGAAGAGAGGACATACTTTATGATTACACAGAATGTCTAGAAAAACAAATATGGCCTTCTGATAAAGTATCAGAATTACTAAACAAAATGGTTCAATATGGTTACATTAAGACAATAAATCGAGCTTATAAAATTTTTATGCCTGTAAGTTTAATTAATTTAACAGTGTAATAGTCAAAAATCCTTCATTGAAATTGGTGCTAATGCCTTGTAGGACAGTATTTTAAATCCATTCTTTGAATTTCTGATGCAAGCAATCAATTACGGTGAATTCAAGGAAAATCAACAGTATTTAATAAAGTTTAAATCGCAATGTTCATCGCTTCAAACTAATGTATGTACATAATTATAATAAAATCATCCCAATATATTAGCTAACTTCAATGATTTTATTTCTTTTTTTAGAAAATTGTGGATTGGGATAGCGTCCATTTTACGTACTTGAAAAACTTGTATTGGATTGCAGTTGTTGCAACCCGATGCATTGTTACGGCACTCGGCTATGGTTTTCAAAGTACGTTTTTACGAGTAAAGTTTCTCGAAGCGCTAATTAAATGTAATTTTTCTGCAGATTTACCAGGTAAAATGTGCTCAACTTTTTACATTAATCTATCTTATTAAATATAGTTACAGTAACTTGTAAAAATTGTTATTGTATATTATAGTTGCTGTACCGGATTTTCAACGTTTGTTGGATATAACGAAAATTCTGGAGAAAACCGATGTGAAATTAAATTTCAGAGCCGTTATTCCAATCAATAATACATATAATTTTGATACAGAAATTCAAAGATGTATTAATGATTTAATAGCAATCGAAAATTATAGTACTGCCTTAGAATTAGCATGCTATACCGAATTCAATTCATCTGAAATTATATTAGCACAAGTAATATTTTTCGAAATTTATCGAGAAGTCAAACACTACTTATATGACTATTTTAAATAAATATACAGGATGTTTGATAAGTAAGGATAAAACTCTCGCATAGAGCTAGACCGGACTAAATTGAGTCGAAAAGTCCTCTACTATTTTACAATTTTCGTTATAGTTAACGGATATTAATTAGTAAAAATAATTAAAGGATATTAATTATTAAAAATCGCCGAATATTGATATTTTCACTCACGGTAATTTTTTACTTAAGTACTATCAACTTTACAGAACAACGAGTGACAAAAATTATTTATTTTTCTATTATATTAGAGTTCTGAGAATTTTTTCAAAACTTTTTAATAGGTACCGCATTTTTTTATAATGGTGAAAATAGTTGCCAGTAAGAAAATGCAGTATTAAAAAATTGATAAAAAATTCTAAAAAAATTCTTAGAGCTCTATGAGAAGAAAATAACCAATTTTTGTCTCTTGCTGTTTTTCTGCAAAGTTTATAGTACTTAAGTAAAAAGTTATTGAAAACCAATATTCGATGATTTTTAGTACTTAATGATATCTTGTTTGTAATTGAGACCTATGCGAACATTACAAAATGGTAAAGGACTTTTCGATTCAGTTTAGTTCGCTCTACTCCTGCGAGTAGTTTTATCGTTACTTACCAAACACGCTGTATAACTATTTTACTATATTACTTTTGCTAGGAATATATTATTTTTAGGCTCGAAATACTTTTAAACAATCTATAAATAAGGATGGTGAAGTAAATTCTGCTTTCTGGATGCAATGTGCTCAGGATTTTAATAAATACAAAGTTCCACCTCAAGTAGCTGTTGAATTTTTTGTCGAACATGCCGAGAAAGTTGTATCGCATAAAGAAAGGTAAATAATATTTCGTATAACATAACGCTAATTTTATAATCAATTATTATTTTCTAGATATGAAGTTTTAAAATTGGCCTATGAGACTATGAAAAATGCTGAAATTGAGCAACAAACTATCGATACTCTGGAAATGGCAATGTGGAAATCATGTATTTTAGCTGGACCTGAAAATATAGAGTTTGACAATAATGATCGTATTTTTAATAAATTAAAAACGGAGTTATTATCTGGTTTAGATAAGTTACAAGTCACTTGGTCCTTAATAGACGAAAATGAAAAAAGTGCTGCAGAAATTCTAATAAATAAATTAATTGATTTGGGAAAATTGGATACTGCCTTACGAATAAGCGTAATTTTTCATTACAATCACAAAGTAAATAATATTCTTTTATTTTAGAATTGATAGATAGACTACTGAATTTAAAAAGCATTATATTTTTTATAGGACTTGCAAATATTGATGTTGTGTTTAAGTTTAGCAGAGGGTGAAATTTCACCAACGAATTTAACTGCGCAGCAAAAGAGTCTTTTAGAAGAAAAGAATCAGTACAAACAACAAAAATATGGATTTCTACGTAATCGTGGTCTGCAAAAATTTTCATCATCATCATCATCCTGTATATCTTGCTACTTTTTTAACGTTGATAATATTTCTATATTTTGTCCATCTGAAAATATTTTTCGATTTCTTTATATTCAATATGTTTCATTTTTACAGTGAATACAATTTCGTCGATTGTCGAACCTAGCAAAACAGATGATACGACAATCAGCAATCGTCATTTCCAAATGGAGTGTATTTCAATTTTAGAAAAATTATCGGAAATCCTTGCACATGGAAAAGAGACATGTTTCAGAATTGTTTCATGTTATAAACTTGCTGTACTTCTAGGGAAGACATATCAATCACTATTAATGCTAAAAGATCCGATAAAATTCTTACAGGAGATTGTAGAAAGTAATATTGAAAATAAATTTGAGACTGCTAATGACATAATAATGTCTTACAAAATTAAAACAGCAAATGTGGCAACATTCTTGACTGAAAATATTACAATGCACATAAATCGTGCTATAGAAGGTAATTATAAGAAAAATCTCTCTCTTATCTTTTGTCTCGAATAATTATCTCAATTAAAAAATAATATATATCTCTCTCCATAGATGGTCAAGAAGATTTGATTTTTATGTGGGGCTATTCCTTGAATTCACATTTTCATTTAATAATGGAACTTTGCAACGATATCACATTATTAGGTTTAAAATTGTTAAAGACAGCACAATCATTACTGGAAAAATACGTTAGTACTCACGACGAAAAAAAAAATGGTAAAAAATTTATGATATACTTCAATATTACATTATTTTTAAGAGATATGATAATATATAGTTTTCTATTTATTGCGCTACAGTTTTAAGATTAAAAACAATAGTGGAATTATTGATAAGATCCCACGACTGTTTCACGGCTTCTTGTAACATGGAAGGAATAGCCTCAATATTACGAAAATGTCAGAGCCTCGCAAATATGTTACAAATCTTAAAATACTGGGCGTTACTGGTATTTAATAATATTTTATTTCATTAATTATCTCATTTCCAAAATTATACAATATAATTGATTCAAATGTTTTTTTATATTGTTAGGTACGTCTTGTAACCGGTGTTGGTCGATTTACTGAAATGAATTACGTGTTCCAAATCTTGAAAGAAAACGATCAATTCGAGTCTTTATTGGGACAGGGCTTGGATAAGGTATTATTGCTTGTACGATATAATATAGACGCACATTTTTTTTAATCTACTAAAAAACATTTGCGTTTCAATTGTGCAGGTTCCGGGTCTAAAAATGGCACTGCTGGAATTCTTGAAGCGTCAATGCTCAGAAGACAAAGAGCTGTTTACTCTAGTGGCGCTTCATTTCCGCTTGTATTACGAAATCGCACTCATGTGGGAAAATGAGTCGAAAGAAATAATCACAAAATTAATATCTGACATATTAAAAGAGTGCGGAAAGGGCATAACTGGGATTCCGGTAGAAATAAAGTTTACTCGAAATGATAATGTCTTAAAACAATTACAACTGGCTGTAACTAACTTTACTCACGCTACTCAATATTATTTACAGGTAAAAAAGAAATGAGAAATGCATACATTTCACTAGTATTATCATAAAAAATAATGTATAATTTAATAATTTTACTTCCAGGATAAGAAACTGAATCTTGCTAGTCAATGTTCGCACCAAGCCCAACTTGTTGCACTTCAAATTGGACTGCTAAACACAGTACCACAGAATCAGCAAGCAGTATGTCTGCTGAATTTGAAAAGCGACGAATTAGACAGAATATTGTGTCACATGTTGAACTTCCCTCAAGCTCTTATTGTTATCCGTGCTTACAATTATCACGTTGATTGGGTTAATCTTATTTATCATCATTGTATTCTTAAAGGAGATACGGGGTATCTCAAAGAATTCTTGACAGTTATCAACCTTACGCCTATGATTGTAGAAGATTGTGCGCGTAGGTAAGTTCAACGTGCGATCTATGTATGTGTGTGTATATATCTTATTTCAAATTTATATTTAAATAATTATTCAAAGTGCTATTATTACATATATCTAGGTATAGATTGGAAAAGAGTATCAATCATTCCATGACAAATAACATGAAAATTCTAATATCTGAATTATCAGATGTCGAATGTAAATACATGTTAGCTAGTCAGCTTGGCTTTAAGGATATTGTGGAGGAAATGCTCAATAATCCTATGATAGGCGCCTATTTAAAAGACACAATTTGGAAAAAAGGATATACTGCGTCATGATATAATTCAACATTTAGTGGAATTTAGACATTATTGTCTAATTCCAAGGAATGCAAATACAAATGTTGCAACAAATTGTCATAAACTCATTTATATAGTGTTTTTATCATTTATAATCATTGTAAACAATATACAACAATACATAACTTAATAATTTTGTCAACGTTTTAGTATTTATATCGTAATAATTATCAATAAATAGTATTTTTATATCATATCAGGGAATTATTTAATAAACCTTATAGCAAAAGCAGTGTTGTCATCCTTAGATTAATAGAAAATATTATACCTTATTAAAGACAAAATAAATTTTCTTAAAAAATAATATTGTTTTATATATTGCAAATATGAAGTCTCTGTGAAATTTACACCGTATTTTTAAAAATTGGAAATTTTATTAACAGTTTTGCTTGTACCAGCAATAGTTCTACAATTCCTAAGTTAAGTTTCATATATAATTCCGCTAATTTAGCTAAAAAAAATAAATAAATAGAATATACTAACTCCACGTGGCACCCCAAGTTTCAAAAAAATTGATTTTTATTAGGAAATCTTATAGTTTTCGAGATAGTATATCTATAGTTCTTGAAATATATGTATATATGTATATATTTTTTTTAAACAGACAATTTTAAATAGACAATAGTCTTTAAACATTCTTAAATAATTTTTTAATTTGAAAGCTGACACCACATCACAAGAGTAAAATACCTCATCTTAACAGTTCCGGCTGACTTTTTAGTATTTTCCAATAGTTCTGCAATAGTTCCGACGCTTTGCTGAGTTTAGATTCTTACTCGAGTATCACCTAGGTATCACTCTATCCTTATTGTTTATTGTACCTTAGACAAGGATGACATAACACTTGGCGAGCAGCTAGATGGGAATCTGAACACGCCTCTTCTTATAGGTTTCGTTCAGAATTTCAGCCTTTAAGTATTTTTAAACAATTTTTCAATCTAAACGCTGGCATGAATATTAATATTGATAATCAGTACATAAACGATAAAATATAACTATGCAACTACTAATCAATGTGTTCAAATTCTATACACGATTCTATTAATCAAAACTCCAAGCAAGTTTATTTTTCTAAAACTTATTATGTATTTGCACTCTGGAATGAATTTAATAGAAACTGTAGAACTATTACGGGTGCAAGCAGAATTGTTAATAAAATTTCCGATTTTTTTAAATAAGGTGCTAACTTTACAGAGACATATATGAAGTCGTACCATATACTGATACTTTGCTTTTACCTTATACGAAGTCGTATCATATGCTGATACTTTCACTGTACTTCATGCTCGTTACCAGGTTTTTTATCGATTTAAGATTTGCTTTGAACCAGGAGTAATCTAAGTAAGATACATGACTAGAAAAAAGCATATGTCGGTAACACGATTATTCATGATCGATATTCCTTGTCTATGCCTACTCTTTAACATTGACTGGTAATAATGCGTACCATTTCATCTACTGACTATATTTTTAGAAGATAATTTATCATCGTTATTATACTCCTAACATTGCAGCAAAAGATAAAATCACGTTATTACCTGCATCTGTGAATGTTTAGCAAAAGATGATAATTATTTGAAAGAATGGTAATTATTCGTTGTATTTATATGCTACCACGATATGTGATAGATGTATTGATCGCTCGTAGATATTATACATATACGTAATTAAAAATCAATTTATCTTAAAATGATAATGCTATATTGCAAATGTCAATATAATGCGGACTGAATATTTTTTTATAAAAAAAACTATCAATATTACATTAATAGCATTAATAAGATTTTTATTTTAGAAAATTATAGACTAATTTAATTCTAAATTAATGTAGGAATATAGAATATATAAGAATGTTTTAAAATATATTATTCAGAAAAAACACATAAGAATTAATTGACTAATATAAAAAAAAGCTATTACATTGTTTAGATATTTATCATTCGTAAGACGGTATAAAGCATGGAAAAGATCGTTGAAAAATAATTTTGTGCAATTATTTCAGTCAACGTAGTGAATGACTCAATTTATCATTTTAATATCTGCTATATTTTGTACTGGTAAATCTTAAATGCTGGCACATTCTAAACGTGGTTGTAAGATTTATTGCTAACATTTAACATTTTAATGAGTAAACTTTTTTAAAACAACAACACATGTTCATAAATAGAAAGAATAGCATATAAATCAATAATTATATATAGGTATTAAGGCTCAAAGATTTTTTAAAAATTATATAATACAGAAAAAGGAGCTATGAGCCAAGCTGAGTGTTAAATGCTATATTTATAAACAAAGAAATTATACAAATCAAACATTTCAACCTCTGTCGGATCAATGTTCAAGTTACAATTAAAATTAATAAATGCAGTTCGATTAAAATTAATTAAATGGTATTTTAAAAAAGTACAATACAAACTTTAAAATAAAACTTCTTTTCATATATATTAGTGTCGCTTGTGAATTTTTTGTAAATTGTAATGTGAGTCACAAATAGATAGAATAGTCTCAACAATCTTGTTTCTGCTCAATCTTAATTCTGTCTAATCTTGACTCTGGACATTGTCTTCCCTTATTACGACATTGACTCTAATAATTATTCTTTTTGACAACAGTTTTGAAATCTCTTAAATACGTCAAGAATTTATTTAAAAATTTCGTGTAGAAAAAAATTTGATAATGGAGAATATTATGACAATAAAATGTATCACATTATTTAATGAAGTTCTTTCCCTCCCCCTCCTTTCCTCCCTCCTCGCTCCTTCTCTTCTTCTTCTCTCTCTCTCTCTCTCTCTCTTCCCCTCAGCCCTCTCTTCTTTCCGTTTATATAACATTATTAAATGTACAAATAATATATGTAATTATTGAATTAAATGGTAGTATCTTCAGAGATTCCAACTTTGAAAACTCGAGTTTATTGCATAAAATTTATAATCAAACACCATATTAATGCTTGAAAATATATATAGAAATCAATAACAGCAGCAATAGCAGAGAATTGTAATGCACATTGAAAAAGAAACTGAATAGTTTTAAATACGTGCCCTATATTTTCAAAACAGAATTTAGAATTCTTTCTAGGCATTGTATCTTTTGATTTCTAAAAAAATATTAATAGTATGCAACAAAATAAAAGAACGTAACTGTATCGAAAAATTTACGTATATCAGGTAGGAAAGAAACAGAAGAATTTATGCACACTATAAAGAAATATAAAGAAATTCTTTGCATTTTTAATTTACATGCTATTAAAATAAAACTTCCTTTTTTACATATTAATATTATTGCATTTCTATTAATAAATTAATTCATTTTAAATTAGTTAAGCATTAAAAAGATCTCAGCTTACAATTAATTACCGTTATGGTCACGATTTCCTGTTTCCTATTTCATGAGTTTCAAATTTTACGGTCCAATAAGATTTTTATTGTTTATATTACGTCGCCACAAAGACATTTATTTCCATTTATATACTGATTATTGTGAAGAATTCGGATCGACTCCTGATCGAGATAATATTTTTCGCAATAAATAAATTTATTTACAGATTTCTATCATATTAAGATCTCTCTAATAGATGCTTATTGAGCATCAAAAATTTAATTGTAATATTATTTCGGTAGCTGCGTTTCAAGTCCGGAAAAATTTTAGTTTAAACGACTTCAATATGGTATATGTATATGTATGTACATATATATAATAGTATATATTAATTCACTTTAAATTAGTTCAGTATTACAAAGATCTCAGCTTAGACCGTTATGGTCAGGATTTCCTATTTCCCCTATTTGATGAGTTTTCTATTAATAATGTTACATCGGTAAGTAATAAATTGAATAAGTATATATTTGGTAGTGGACGGCCCTTCCAGGTATTTAGAATTTAATGTATTCTTTCTACATTTAGACTAACAATTTTCTCCGTATATTTGTGTGTATGTGTGTGTGACATTCATATTATTTTTAAATTCATTTTTAGTTTAATAAACATGCTTTTTGTAATAATTAACATAATTTTGTTCTTTGTAAATATTAATGCTATTAAAATAACTTATTCATTAGGCCGATATCAGACTACTTACGCATTGAAAATCAAGATTGAAGACTAAAAGATTAAAATTTAAACAAAAATCAAAACAAAAAGAACTAAACTAACAAAAAAAACAATACTGATTATGTTAAACCAGTTTAATAAACAAATATAAAATCTCTGTCTGATTATATATTTTTATCTCATTTTAGTACAGATAATGTAGTATAGATAATGTAGTATAGTGTACAGCTACGAAGAATAGAAAAGTTTTTCGAATCAAACATCGTTCGAGCGGAAAGAGTTTCTTTTTGCTAGCATAAATAAATGACAATGCCATATAGTAGTCAGTTTTTTTGAGTTCTTTCGTTTATCGAACACACAACGGATTCCGGTAAATATGATAGTTACTCGTAATTATAGAATCCTGTGAAAATAACAGCATACAAAAAGAACGCGAGCAATTTGTCGATAATGATGCATCAGTTTTTCGTTTTATTTCGAGATCACTTCCATCCCATTCATATGTACCCTATCGTACGTTTCTATCCCATCAACTTGGATAAATTCTCACATGTCTTGTAACAATATTATTATTAAAAGGATCTTTTTCGTATATTTTTTAGCCGGCAAAGAAATTCAAAGGTCTGATTAAGACGCAGATCTTTCGAGACAAAAGGCAAAAGAAATATAAGAATGCGATCATCTTCGAAAAAACGAAATCCATAATCCATAATCTCGTTTTGAGCCAGAACTCCATTTCCATAACATAAAGATGAATCCGTATGTATAATGAATCTCATATCATAAAGATGAATCCATATGTATATTGCGCTTGTATTTTATTGAAGATTCAGCGCACGAACACAATCTATGACGCGCATAAAGGAGCACAGATATTCTGTACGGGAAAATTTACGTGTAATGTCGGTATCTTGCCCTATACGCCTCTCTATTCTCCTGGAGTAAAAGCCGCTCACCGCGCATATAATTTCGGTATATTTATGGGATTAATGCTTCCATGAGCTCCTCCGTGTGCGCGATACCCGTATAGATGGGTATTCGATAGATCGATTAGACCAGCTGGCATAGACACGCGCTGCTAAGCCGCTTACGTCGACCCCAAAAACTTTTGCGCTTTTTTGGAAATTCGCGCGCGTCTCATAATCCGACAGGCATAGGTATTAACGATAATTTCGAGGGAATGGAGTGATAATTGATTTCGAAGGGGATCGAGCAAAAGACACGCATGCGTGTAAAATGCACCCAACTAGGCCGCGTGTTTTTGCCACATGGAATTCCTGATGCGAAATTACGCCTCTCAATGAATCTTTTTGCATTGTTCATGCTGCAATACGAAAAAGTGGAATAACAGCGGATCTGGTAATACCGGATCAAACCGGGGCGCGCGCGCGCGCGCGGTATCTGCTTATCTTCACGATTTTTTGTATTATAATAAATTACAATATAAAAAAAAGCATACGCGGTAACTTGTTTAAACATTGCAAGTGTTTGCTATCGGGATTTATTTTCACTTTATTGTTTCCTCTTATAAAGAGATAATTTAATCTGTGTATATCTGCTTTTCACATATTAATTCAACGCATTAATTCAAAAACGCATGAAAAAAAATAAGATGTTTGAGTTTAAAATTATTAAGACACTCTTAAAATAAATGCTAATCGCTTAATAATATCATGAAAGTTTTACATATTTAATTCTATTTAGCGCTAAATACGATGAAAGATACTTACTAATGGTCTTAATGACATAAGACTATTTATTAACACGTTAATTAAATAGAATCAAATATAAAATTATAGCGTACAATTACATAAGTACCTTCAGTCATAATTAATAAAGCTCTTGTGTAATAACAATTACACCTACGCATTTTGTTCCAACAAAATAACCGAATAATTTTAGCAACAAGCTATTCTTCCGTATTGACGCAAAAAGGACGCAGCATCTTAGACACTAGGATTTAATTTAGCATGCTTGTACAAACGTATAGATAACCGATATATTGATCTCAAGATACAACCAATTAAATATTGATGTCTGATGAGCTTGCGATAAAGTGCGATAGGCCGGCACGAGTGTGCAAAGGACTAAATAATACGTTTCGCTATAATTAATTCGTGCACCCCCGCATTAAAGTATGATAGTATTCGATCAAAATGAGCAAACTCATTACAAGTCGCTAATAATATATTCTCGCATGAATATCAAGCTAGGCAATTACGAGACGATGATCGAACGCGTAGATTACGTCAATCGCACTATTCACTTTTTATGTCCGTTCGATTGGTAAAACTCGCGATACAGAGATATCAAAACGTTAAAACGACCCAGTTCTCGATGTTTATAGTCGGACATTCGGACGAAAGAGACGTAATTCTGAGTTATGCCGAGCATTTTACCGAAGATTACACGTTACAAATGAGAGCCATATATTGAGGGATTACATCCCGCCGCTTGATGCGGTATTGAAAGAAGACCGGGCTCTGCCTGAGTAAACAAATCCTCGGCAATTCGTCGACCTTCAACTAGCAGTTTGGTACAGGCAAATCCCTAATAAAGAACGTCGATAATGCGCGAACCCACCGAGATGACATATGCTTATAGTAATAATCGCGTAATTCATTGATTTGTCGGAAATTACGCGCAAGGAATAAGTTTCCCTTGCAACCTGGCTTCCTCAGACCCTTCCTAACTTTCTGATTGGACGAAAGAAAAAAACATCCTGAGAAAATACATGCTAATACATCTTACATATGGACATATCCTTTTGCCAATTTTAGAAATGCATGGATATTGACATCGACATCTCTCTTTATTTCGTCATTTTCGGCAAGCACAGTTTCAACTCTTAATGGAGAAACGTAATCAATAAAATCTAATTATTGGGAAAACTGCTAAGCTTTCGAAGTTAATCCGATCAAAGGAACGGCTGATATAATATAGTAAATAAACTTGTCTGTCCCTTCCGAATCCATGGTATTATACGATTCTGCATATGCAATTCAAAGATTAGTAAATATCCAACAATATAAAAAAAAACCAATTAATCTCTAGATATTATTTTTTTCCTATCGCGTATCGAGAATTCTATCAATTTATATTTTCCGACGCGAAAGTAAGAAGACTTCGGAATCTTGTAAATCGAGATGAATATTTTTCTCTCGAGTTTGCATCGCAAAATTACTTATACAGGATGTACTAGGAACGCTCTTTCATCGTGATATAATTTATCGCGAAGTAAGCATTGCGTAACTAACACACCATAACTAAAGATGAGCCCCACTCGACACTCATCTCCACTCGAGCACAATATCGAGATGCTGCATCCGGAATAGCGTCTCCTGTTCAGGTTTACGTTGGTAAAAGGGGCTCGAATATTGTCAACGTTACGAGCGATTCGACACGCGTTAACGGTGTCACCAGGGGAACACGTTAAGTACTTATGTACGGACCTACTACCCGTCGTTGTATCATTCAAATCGCGTAAATAAATCGCAATATTTCATTTCGATTTTTCATGAAATCTCTCTTGCCCTTTGATTCGTGTTAGTAAGTAGTAAGTGATGTAGAAAAGCTACAGCAGATCTAAATTCTTCGAAAATGAAACACTTTATTCCCGCACTTTTCAATAATTTATGCATTACATCTCATTGTCCGAGATTCGATATTTATAATCTGCAAGTAATTTATAATAATAATTATGCACTAATGACCCTCAGTGAGGAATACTCCGTCATAATATCAAGATCGATATTACATTTTATTGGATCACATCGCTGACATAAATGAGCAGGTTGACTATGTAACCATTTATGTACAGTATAATGGGACGTATGACTTGTCCGATTTCAATGACAACGCCGTCGTGTCCTCGAGGTTCGATACAATACGTTAGCAATGTCAGTCTCTGATAACGTAGCTCGTTGAGCAACATATTAAACGGACAGTAAATTCCGGACGAGCTCGCTCGCCGACACAAACAAGATATGTCTGTTCACATAATTGTACGATCGCTTGAAAAATTGCGGTGGGACCTAATCACCGGTGCGACACTCACCCCACGTACGTTTCATGCTAGCTTTTGACGTGATTAATCTTGATAGCAGAAAGACCAATCAGAGCAAACCGTAAATAGGGCGAAGCAATCACGTATATTGACTTTAATTTTTTCGCTTCACTATTTGCGCTCACGATCTAATTCTCGTAAGTTCTTTTCCTGCTATCAAGATTTTACTTCAAAAAACTTCATATTTACTCGATGCCTCAACTTTAAATTATGTTTCCTTCATTTATGTTTGCGTTCAAATAGTTTTAAAATAATTTTGAGATAAATAAAATTTTAATTAATAATTTGACGTAAATAAAATACGATACAATAAAAAACTAGCAATTAAATTCTGAAAAAGAAAGTAGTAGAAAAATGCTCCTATAATTATATTATTGGTTGACCGACATCAGAAATGGCAAATACATTAGCATCGATTGTACGTCTCTCAAAACTTTTAATTAACAGTTTCAAAGTTATACAAAAATTATAATATATTTTGCAAAATTTGATAAACTATTAACAAGAAGTCCACTCACAGAAGTATTAGATATTATACAATAATACATTATATATTTTAGAATAAAATACATGGAGATTTATTCAAAAATGTTTCTTTTTATTTATCTCTCTTAACCTTCAAGTAGATAGGTGGCCATATCACACATCTCACGTATAATAGTTTATTTTAAAAATATTTTTCCTCTTTTCTTAAAAATAAAAAAAGTATTTCTCAGAAGTCTTATAC
>NW_017305474.1:206859-227831 GCF_001594115.1 Trachymyrmex septentrionalis
AAATTTTTAGAGATATTCTGAACACTCCACCTATCTACTAAAGATTAAAACGCTCATAGACTATAAACACGTTTTTATTGCAACGTGTGATGTAGACGATTATATCATTAAAAAAAATTATTCAGTGTCAATTGTGAACAAACCTCATGTTTTATGTTATTTTCTATAGATAATTACAATAAATGATCGCAATATTTTTTTCATTTTAATTGTGATCTATTACGCACACAAGTAAAACACAATCTTTATAGCAACTGTTTCGTGTCGATATTTTAAAAACGCATATCCCTTAAAAATCCATAAATATACTATTCACCTCTAGTGGAAAATAACTTCGATAACGAATTTAGAATTGCCAGGCATTTTACTAAAACTGGGAGTTGACTATTCACAATAGAAATTCACTTTGCAAACTATATCGAGCAGGGATTTGCAATATTGTGCGAAATAGATGGATAACTCTATGACAAAGCGTTCAATGCCCAACTAACAAATTCCGTCACGTTGCTATTTTACACCGCAGCCCGAAATAACACGATGTTTCGCTTGACTTAAAGCTGAGCGTTGATAACATGATATCAAATTCCCGAGGGCGCAGAGAATTCGCGATAAACAAATTCGCGATAATTGGCGCATCGAATATTATTGCATAGCTAGCGCGATGATAAAATAATAATGTTATACTAATTACATTACAACAATTACAGCTAACATTGTTACAACAATTTTCATATAATAATGGAGACTCAACAGTGGTTATGAAAACGCCATACAAGCGTGGTTTATGTTAACGAGTTCGCTAAGTATCCGTGATTAGCATAATTTTGCAATAAATCGAGGATCGCGAGAAATGGAAATTGCCAGCTTGATGAACAAGAGTCGAGAGAGAGAGAGAGAGAGAGAGAGAGAGAGAGAGAGAGACTCCTGGAACAGAATGAATATGATCACACGGACCATTAGCCGTTTAAATGGCGCACGCGTTGTCTACATTGCGTGGTATCCAGTTTTTGTCGGAAACCACCAGTGAATGTCACCGAATCTCTCCGGCTATTAATCGTCGGTCCTCGATGATTTGGAAAGATCTAACCAGTAGCGCGAGTCCTCCGGGCGCGAATGTCAGAATCAACGGACACCTGGTTCTTGATGCGTTCTGCGTGGTTTCCAGCGAGTTGGAAAATTGCCGTAAAATTGCCGTAGAAAGCGATATTTTATTCCTTTCAATGACGACCGCCCCTATAGCGTCCTTCGGGGATGTTTATGGGATTTTATAGACTCGTGTCGCCCCCTTCCACGAGGACGCTGTCAGCCTCTTGAACACGCGAATAAGCGCGCACCTGGATGGAATGATAATGATTCCGCGCGAATCGAATTGTCGCCGATACATTCTTGGCATCTCGATGAATTTCAAGAACGTAAAGAAAATCCTGGCAATAACAGATTAAAGACTTTAATACCTTTACGCGAAAAACTGAAAGTTGTTTGAAATGTATATACGTATTTTGCAGTGATAAAAAAATTCTGTCTCATTAATTCGGAATAATGTATTTCAAAATAATATTTCTTTCCTTTTTAAAATATTCCATAAATTTTAATAAATTCTATATTTCCCAATTTTACATTTTAAAAAGTTTAATGCATAAATGTTTCATGGAATAAAATATACTAAATTTAAAAAAGTAAACTTACAATTAATGAAAATATCGATTATCGATATCGAGATACTTCTTTACGACATTATAATACAAGTAAAAAGTTTAGCGAGTAAAGTTTAAATTTTTCTTTTCAATATTCCCCATTATTTTCTCCAGCTTGAATAATTTTTGTATTGTCACGAACAGTAAACGAGCGCTGCACACAGTTGCTGCATGAAAATTATTACGCAAACATTCTTCGCTAGTCTGATTTAGTCGTTGCTGCTGAAAGGTAAACAGTGCTGACAAAAACAATGGTGCTATTCAACGCAAGCAGACAGCACATAGCAGTCTGCATTCTATTACACAGTTCTGTATTGCACATTAGCTTTTTGAAGAACATTTTCTTTTATATTTCTGAGCAATAACAAATAAAATATATTTTTCTACACTCTCTTTTAATGTGTATCTCTTCGTACACGGATAAACAACTAGTATAAAAGTTAAATGATAAAAAGTTAGAGTTTAAAAGTTAAATTTGTAATTAAAACAAATAACACGTATATGAAGCTGTATAAATAGAAAGAGAAAGAAAGTTAATTAAAATAATGCTTACAAGATAATGCTTCACAGAAAATTTATAGTGCGATATAATAAAATGTTCTATTCTATTTCATTTCATATCGCAGGCAAAGCGTATTATGATAGAAAAATAGCATTAAAAGAGAGAACAATATTTTTCTTTCACATTTAAAATTTATTTCGTATAATTTTTGTGCGTTATTTCTACAAATGCACCGAGTTCAGAGTTAACGATTTTTTTTTATTACATAGCATAATCGAATCACGACAGAGTGTACTGAGAATTTTGTTCTTTTCAAAGCACCTAGTCCTTTCAACGATAATGCAATTACCGCGAGACGACAATACGCCCGTTAGCGCAACGTGATGGCATATCCTTAATCAGGAGACGTCTTTGGCAAAGTATTATCCCGGCACGCGTGCATTATGCGACGGCACGTGATCGGAAGCGCAATAGCGTTATGGGCGTTGCTCGCAACGAAGTTAAATCGCAATTTTCATCCATTGTCCAATGTGGACAGCAAAGCAAAATGAGGTTTGATCGTCGACGGGAAAAACGGATGGAATAGTTTAACGAAGTTTTCGAGCAATCGTCCCAGAGAGAAGCTAACTTTAATGATGTTCCTGAATTCACCCTACTCCGAAGATATTGCAAGACACTATTTTTTTTTAATGCATGTTCTCCTTTACTTTTGAAAATTAAGTAGTTATTCAACATAATAATCAATTTATTCACTATATATTTATCAAAATATTTTTCAAAATAAATTTAAAAAAATTTATTTCATTATTCTTCTTCTCCTCTCTCTTTTTCTCCGTCTCTCTCATCTCTTGTTTTAGTATTATTTTACTTAAACTACTCTACTCTACTGGAATGTTCTTGGACGTTCTTGGACGTTCTTGGACTATTAACAATATCGTAGTATGAAAATTAAATTAATTTTTCATAATAATGCCAAATATATTCTTATTCCTTCCCTTTTCAATTAATCTTCATTACATAAATTGATGTTTAGAATATAAAAATAATAATTGATGCCGATGTAACCAACGAGGATAACGACGGTTTTTTTTATTAGTCCCTTCCCATGAATCGCATGATGAATCTATAAAACATCCATCGGAAAAGGGGATACGAGCGAAATTCGGAGCGGAAAAGATATCTCTGACGTTGCTTCGTCATCCAAAGTTCATTTTTCGCGAAGCCACTTAGGAGAGAAACGAGAACTGGTGAGCTTTTAAGGGATTAGATCGCATCGTTAAGATGCGACCAATACGACAGAATATATACTTCTTTACTTTTTCTCGAATTTATAAAGTATAAAAGCTTCTTTAATTATCATTTCCGATATGCTTTTTATATCTATAAGGATTTACTAATAAATATATACTTTGAATAATATAATAATTATAATAATAATTTAAATAATAAATATATAATAAAGTAATATAAATATAAAAATAGAAGCTATGGCATATTTTTCACTGTAGTTACACCTTTCACAATTTTTATATTTATTCCTTTTTTCTTATATCACATATTATTTCAAATATTTTGTAAGGGAACAAATAAATCAAGAGCTTTACGAATCTTACATTTTGCATCTAACACCATCCTTCATGCTAAACTTTTATATGAAAGATAATAAGAACATTGTTTCGCAAACATTAACTAAACTTTGCTGTAATAACTAAATGTCTGAAATATTCTCATGGTGAATCAAATTTCCAAAGAGAAACAATCCTAAGAATGATGTAGAATATCCTTAAATATTTTGTTGAGTATCTTGCTTAGAAACTTGCCAACAAACTAAATTCTCTTGTAGGCGCGCACGAAAGAACTTTTTTGCTATATAGTATATGTATAATCCACCGATGGCAGACGGTTAAAGAATACGTAAGAAATTGTAGCACGCAATGTAATCCTCTTTCTTGGTTCGCAGAGAAGGTAACCATGTCTCTGTTTGAGCTTTAAAGTTCTTTTTCGTGTAAAATGGATTTCCTGGATTTGCCGTGTAACTTGCGTTATTTTTTTTTATGCGCACGATATGTATTATATATGTCCAGAAAAGGACAGCATTGGAATTTTTAGTTCAATAAAACTATCTGAGTTAAAGGCATGAAAATTAAAAATAAGTTAATAGTTACGTAATTACTAATTCAAATATTTCTTCAATTTTGATCAGCTAAAAATTAATTGTAAATTGTTGCACGAGAATTAATAATCTTCTGTCCATTTGTAAACATATACAGTAAAAACATTTTGTATTTGTGTTAAAATCGCTCCTTGTTAAATTTTTTGTTTAAATTTCTTGTTAGAATTTTTGCATATCCAAGTGTTAATTTAATATAATGGGATTATGTTTTTAAATATTTTGTATTAAATTGGTATTCAACACTTCTTAATATAAAAAGAACACAATTTATGGGTAAGTAGAAAAAAATATTATAAAAATAATGTATTTTAAAATGTAAATTCTAAGATAAATAAATAAACAGTGTAATTTAATAATGTGTTAATCTAAATGTTAATTTTACTGAAGAAATATATTACATTTTTTGTGCTAATTTTCTATACAATGTTTCTGTTATTTCCTAACAAACCCATCTTATTAAATTAATACAAAAATTTGGGTATATCGTTTAATAACGTATAGAATGTGTTAAACTTAACACAAATTTTTCAACTATGTAAGAAAGTGAGAAAAATACAAAACATTCTGTATGCTAATTTATATTAAAATCAGAATTTGCATATTGCAAATATTTCTTTGCAAGACAAGATTCGATTCAACGACTATCTGAAGCGAATAGAAATCGACATGATGATTCGATTATTTCGACGGTCCGTATTATCCTAACTAGTGGATGCTCTCGCGTAAAATGGATTAGCATAAATTCATTTGTTCCGTTATTTGTGAAAGAGATGCGCTTAGCTGTTTTCTCATCCGCGTCGATGTATCTTTCGGACATCTTAACATTTGATGAACCAGTCATTACATCTCATGATACTCTCACCATAGATCCTGCTACGGGCCGATCATCCAATTCACGTTGTTCGACAAACCGTGCGGTAATCACGAATGTTCAAAAGAAGACGCAAAAGAGAGCGAAACTGACTGCTGCTTTCACGTGGAATCCTCGGCGCGTGTCAAAACACAAATACTCAAATTCTAAAGAGTAAAGGTTTAAAAAAATACAAAAGTTATAAAAGTACAGCAAAAAAGGAAGATCTTATTTTAACAGAGAATATAAAAAGAAATTAAGAACAAAACAAAAACTCACAATAGATAACCATGTATAGTTTAAATAAAATATAAATAAAATATACAGAGCAATAAAAATATATTACAATTTCAAGATATTATATATGTATATTACAAGAAATAAAAATGTATTATAATAAAAGAGAAAGAGAATAAACAAGAGGAAAACTGAGGACTGAGAAATTATAGAAGAATAGAAAAAAGAAAGATGAATGACAGGCAAAATAGCCAGAAAGGGGAAGGGGAAAGAGACGTCCCTCCTGCATGTGGAATAAAACACGCGTAATACGGGTGAAATTATCGAATAATCTACGCTAGAATGATCCTATCACCACGGGACCGATCATTGTTGTCGACAATACAGTGCGAAACAATATTGTAACATCGCCGACAAAAGACTCGATACTCTTTCGCTTTTTAACCAAATATATTATATATCTTTATAATATGTACATCTCGCATGTCGTGACCGACTAATTAGAGATAAATGGAAATTCGAAGACCCACAGCGATTCATTAGCGAAAATATCAGTTTCAATCGGCATTTAAATAGATCGAGTGAAATGTCATATTTTTTATCTCTTACATATATATATAATATGTTATTATATTGTGTACCTATATTATTACAATTATCAAATAGAATTTATGATTAAATAATATTGTCACATTACCTTTAAATAATTACTCTGTATGAAAATGAAAGTAACTCAATTCTTGTCCAGGATCGTGTCAAGGACTAAAACTATTAGGACCAAGAAGTTTCCTTATTAGAGAAACGTACCACAAGTTTCTGTGAGTACTAACGTTTAACTAGTATAGCCCCGAGATATCTCAATCTCCGAAATGTTACAAGTTTGTTCCCAACACGCAAGATTAAAAAAGAATAGAGTAGAGTTATATTAAACTAATTTTTAGTAGATTTTTTCACACCACAGAAAAATTTACGTGATAAAAAAAAATGTTAAAGGCAAAAAAAAAATTTTTTCTTTCTCACTGTCGACTAATACTTATCGTCCAACCATGGAAAAATAAAAGTTCTCATCAAAAATAAAAGAAAAAAAAGAGAATATTGCTTGAAGAAAGTAAATAACTAACAATAAAGCGATTCAGATCCTTCAGAAAATGACATCGAAATTCTGAAACAGTTAATTCTTTCCCAACGTAACTATAGAAGTTATCGAGCTGAAGAAACTTTCGACCTGTGTAGAAACTTCGAAATTGCTATTTATCCGTTTAGAATCCGCGCTGTATTCGACGAATCCTGGACGAATTACTTTCGTACGGAAACTTCCTACGTGACTTTCATTGCTGACAGAAAGACGAAAAGAGAATGAATTTACTTGTTCTTTACAAAAATATATTCTAACTAAAAAAATTATCAACAGTAAGAATATTAACTCTGAAATCTCTGATAGAAATTTATCATGCATTTTTTGAGCAATTACTGGATAGTTATATTAACTTTTGTTTAGAAACTAAGAAGTAAAATTACTTATTATTCCAATCAAGATGTAATGCTTTGTCTGCAGTTGTGCAGACAAAGCGTTACATAAAAGATGTATGAAATCTGAATCCATTTATTCCACAAAAATAGAATAATAAATAATGTACGTAATATTTTAACCAATAATAATCTATTTATCCTGGTCAATAATTAGACAGATGTCTACGTCAATAGCACAATTTTTACCAGGAAAACTGCTTCAGTCATTGAATAAAAATCTATCAAGTTCTTATCTATTTCCTACGCAATATTGTTGCAATTAATAAGAATACAATAATATACTAGACAGTAACTGGATGGGTGTCTAATTGCATTTCTACCAGGAATTTCAAACTACTCAAAAATATAAGTAAATTCTGATATATGTGTATATATACTCGTATTTATGTCAAGTAGTTTCAAACAGTTACATCAAAAGAGACAAGACCGTAACTAATTCATTTGGAAACATTCCGTTTGCTCGTCAATCTAATTTCATCGAAAAACAAACGTCCTTAAAGTTCTACTTTTCCGAAAAGGGTTAAGTGGTCCTTTGCCACGGTGCATCGACGCAAATAAAGCAAATTGTCGCAGCTGATCTGCGCGCAGCGTCTTTGTGAATCGATCGACAATGTGGCGAAGGAGGATACGGTAGCCTAGTACTATACAGGATTTTTGCGAGTCTTCGCCCTTTCGACTATAGTCGAATTATTTGCCCGACGTGGCAGCAAAAGAAAATATCCGAAATCGTATTTGCCATTCCCATGATCATATCCATCGGCGCCGCTTTTTTTCTCTCTTTTCCCTTTCATAGATGACCAACGGCGTGGGTTGTTCAACTCGAATGGGATGCTCCTTTGTGAGCTCGTATTCTGAGCAAAGAATGCACGTTTTTTTTCCGCCGGGTGAAATGAGCCGAAGTCTAATTTCCGAAGCTCTACCTCAGAGATCGAACGGGGATGGCGGTGGAAGGCAGGGAGATGATACTATCGACGGTGAAAGGAGTAAAGACTCCGAAGAAGCAGCGAGTTTGTCGAGAACATCAATCTGTCGAGTGTCCCCGTGTGTACATACTGGGAAAGAAAACCTGATTCTATCTTCTATGAATTTCAATCGAGATCAATGTTTTGGGAGAAGATATCGAAGAGCCTAGATTAAAATAGATCACATACATGACAACGTAAGGGTTATTGTCTACTGTTTTCACGTTATACGCTTTATCATGTTTATCTCGTAGAATGTTCTATTTTGTGCCTTGTGGGGTACTCGATCTTCTTTTTTGCTCACAGACGTTGGCATAAAGACCAGGTTAGCAGCTATCAATGTATAAAATCTTTTGCATCGATCTTAATCTGATATAAAGTTTGAACACAAATGTGACGTCATATTGGAGTCGGTGAAGCACAAATACATTATTCAATCAAACAAATAGTAAGGATTAAAAATTCGATTATCTTAGAAGTAACAAAGCAAACAATTTTTGATCGTATTATATATTGAGTTGTTTATTAAATACTAATAGATTTTATTTGCTTAATAAGAGAACATGAAACGTCGTTCATTAATAAAAGAACATTAAACGTCATAGCATCAACAGATTAAAAACATGAATCCTTTCAATCTAGAAAAATGCAAATTTCGTGTCAATAGTTATACGAAAAATTCGATTTGTCAAGGCAAGAGATTTGCGGATGACTTTTATTCGATTAGACGCAAATATGAAAAGTTCGTAGCGGATCCTCTCACAATGTACGACAGTTCACCGGCAGAACTTTCAACGTACTGCGTCGCGACTGATTGAAAAATGGCGACGTAAATATCTGAGTTGTCGGCTAAGATTAACGTCAAGCATGAATTTTGTTTAGGTTCATATTACCGCAAAAAAGACAAAATAAAATTTACGTCAAACTTCAATGAAAGTAATCCAAATCTTTCCCCTGAGTCGTAGTATCTTTATTATATGCTCAGAGATAAAATATTATAAAAAAAACTTTCTCCAAGGGCGCACAAGTTTTACTTTAAAGTTTTACTTAAAGTTGCATGAATTATTCGTTCCAATTTTTAACTATTATATACGCAGGAAAAAATAAAATATATTTTTTTATGAATAATTATAGTTTCAAATGCTCAAATACTTTTAGTCGATTTTATTATCACAATACAATTTCGTCAAAGTAGTTTTTCGAATGAAAAGGCGCGATTAAATATCTCACTGTAAAAGTGACAAGTCAGCCGCTGATATCAGAAAACGAGAGAAAGTGGGAATTACAAGGAAAAGCGAGAATGTCGAAATGCGATTTACAGAAGTTGAGGATAGAAGTTCTCCTTTCCGGCTCGTTAAGCTGTCAATTCCAGACAAGTAAAGTTAAAGTTTACGTTTGATTTTCGAGAAAAATATAATGCTCGTGTAATATGTTGATCTCAGAGTGTATTAAAAGAAGTTACTGCCCAAGCACAGAAGCACTTATCGTCGAAACGATCGCGAAAAAGTCCTTTCGGCTCTCAGCTTCATTTCACGATTTTCTGAACATAAGGTACCGAGAAATGTTTTCAAATATTTAGTTTGACTGCAGTCTCGAGCATTTCGCAAGACCTGCAACCGGCGCGGCGATATTGCTTCGCAGCAGGATACTTTGAACTTTCGACGAATAAGTTTGCCCGGCTAAGCTGAATAGTATACGTAAGTATATGACAGCGATTATCCCGATATTCCAAAGAGATTTTCAATCGTGTTTAAATTCAATATCCTAAACCGATTTTCACGTCAATCGAGCATAAAGTAACGTAACGTATTACAGGGATATTATTAAAAATATGTTGACTGTACATTTACAACATTTTACATCGTGATATTACATTTGTGGATATTCTGTTCTTACCTCAAATTAACAATACAAACAGATTCTATCGTGACCACAGTAAATGATTATTACCGAGTTTCCTGGTATAGTTCGCTTTGATTTAATTAGCTCTGAGTAGCGATCGATACTGGATTTGGAGTCGAGAGCATTTCGTACCAAGATCACCTGCTTGTAATGTTTAATTTTAGCGTAGAGGTTTCCTATGAATAAAATTGACAGAAATAATTTTCTCTTTAAGATCATGCATATATCTTTTCCCTCCAGTGCATCTTCCATAAGAACACGTACAAACATATAATGTTCTTGTCTCTTATTATACACAATACATGAAATTTCTAACTTCCTTACTTAAGTCTTAGAGATCCCTCATCCTTAATCTTTGAAAGAATATTGGAAAAGATATTCTTACATGACAATAATTCTGATTTCGGTTTTAAATAATAAACGTGCCACTAAGATTTCACACTATTATTGTAACTCACCCTGAATAATAAGTAACAAACTTTTATAAGAACCATATCGATATCTATACCGTTAATAAAATAAAATAATTAAAATCTTATGTTAAACTATACTGTCATCACTCCGTGATGCTGTGCTTTGCTATGGCTGTTACTGATTAAAAATTGCAACGCTTCGATGCTCTCGACACACACACACACACACACACACATTTGAAGACCTGCTCTCAAAACGAAAATTTTGGATGCTTACGACCACGAAGATTGGACAACTAGCGAAACTGTACAAGGGTAGTCACGCCCCGGATAAAAGGGAGCGACCAATAGGACGACTCCAGGTAGAGAGGGTTATGGACGAAATTAAAATATCCTTCCTACGTAATGACGCTACAGATACGTCGCTAAGGATGTACGTGAGTCCGCAGGACGAGGACTATATGGTTCTAGTCCGAATAGCTCCCTTTGCAATAGAAAGGGTGGTTTTCGACCCCTAGTCGAAGGGTTCAACGGGCATCCCCTTGGAATCGCGGATACGGCGGACATATGCTAAGGCAAGGGAGAGAGAAGCGTTATTGTATTATTCACGACTCTCAGCCCCGTAAGATAACGTTACCGTGATTTTTAATAGGCGGATGCAAGGATGTGAGAGTGTGGGGGGTGTGCCCCTTCATGTATACTTCGATAATGGGATTAGTCGTGTTGTTAGGGGGTTTAAAATCGTGGCTATGTTTTCTCAATGTTTTTTCACTTCACCGGTACGCGCTAAATAATATGGTATATTATCTGTTAATATCGAGACTTTTAACCCTTAGAGATTATCACGATCCAATGTAACTTAATCGTTGATAATAATAAGGTATGTATAGATATTAAAATTCTAATAACTAATTAAGTTAATAAAAAGTTAAACATTTTTACAACAAAAGCAAAACTTGAGACTTCCTTTAAAAAACATTTTTTTTTCATTTAACCAAATAGTTTATTTATCATTTAACAAGATTTCGTTACTTATTTTACGGCACAATTGCAAACCAAATAATTCCATAACTATCAATATTTAAGTACTGCAACAACTATTATTTCTTTCTCTTCTAAAATATTTTACTAAAACGTATCATCATTGTATCGTATTGCCACAATTTTGTCCCAATCACGAAACGATCATCAGGTCGCGTTTCCCTTGACATAATGAATGCGTCGTCGCGCGCAATTAATTTTCGGGTGCATCGACAGGTGCAGCCAGCATGGAATCGTTCGCACAAGAATACACTAGCGCAATGACGAGGCCGAAACTCTGATCGTGAAAGTGGATATTCGAAACGGTGTTTCATGTTAAACACTAATTTTCCGCTTTGTGAACGCATCACGGTTTCATCCATTGCGCGACTCGCTCGATAAATTACAGGAACGGCTAATCAAGAAATTAGTCGCGTGTATGGAAGTCAAACGATATTACCATTATTACCTCCCTTTCTGACTTTCCGTTGATACGCTTCGCTGTACCGCGATGGCGATTTTCGGAGGCAATCTCAATACAAAATACGTTACGCGCAGATGCAATATGTTTCTACTTAAAATTCAGCTGCATATATTCTATGAATAATGATTAGGTCTTCATTTACATGAGTGAAAAACTAATAAATAGTAATCCCCTATAACTGAATGAATTTTTTGTAAATCTTACATGCATTTACAACTTTTTTTTTGTATGTAAAGCAATCATTTTTTGATTCATTGGATCGTTTAGTTCTCTTTTACAATTTAATTAAAATATATTCTACGATTAATATTGCAATAAAAAATAAACTTCTGCAATCTTGCGCAAGGACATTAAAATATCATTTTAAAGAAATAAAATATATTACTCTTCAAGTGGGCAAAACGTTTTTTCCGATGATCTTCGATCAGTCAACATATAATACTCAAATCATGCTACAGATTTTGTATTCCATAGTTTTTTTCGCCATTTTTCTCTGGTTATTCCCACAACAGTTACTTTTATTTCAGCTGCGAGATTTCATCAGCATGATACACTCGGAGATGCAAATTTTCGTAAGAAGAAAGAAGAAGCAAGCAAAAATAAAACTAGTAGAGTCTCAGTTTCTAAAGCAGATCCGAGATTTGATTTGAGCTTCCTCGCTGAATATCGATCCGCGGCGGAAAACGAATTTATGTTTTGCCCCTTCGGAGAGACACCGACGGAAAGCGATCTTGTCTGTAAATCGACGTTAGTAAATAGACCAGCGTAATTTCATTCCTATGAAACTGATCCATCTACGTAATAGAGGATGATAATGTCGAAATTTATTTTCTCGCTAATCCTTCCAGAAATTGTGCGACTCGTGAATCAAATGTTAAAAAAGAAAATAGAGATTTATTTCGTTTTTTTTACTTAAATTACATTATAAATACATTAATTTAATCCGCTCATTTACTCCAAAAATGGCATAAATAAAAAAAACGTGATTTTCGAATCATTACCATGAATAAATTAAGCAAACATTACTTTATTCCAATTATTTATTTCAATTATCAAAAGTAAACTAACTAAAAAAATCATCAAAATCGTTACGATTTAAAAAGAATAATTTTTAAGAGTATTAAACAAAGATGACAAAAATAACATTTGTTTACGTTAAGTCTTTTTCGTCAATATTATTTCATTAGTTAATAATTTTCTGTTAAGTTAAAAAATAATTTTCCCCTTTTCTGGAAAACTCAATTTTTTTTAGTTGTGTCACTTGCGAAGTAAGAGAGCAATATACTCTCTAAAAACATGTTTACGTTATTCAATCGTTTATCTATATAAATACAAAATCGCAAGTTTAAACGCATTAAGAGCAATTTATTCAAACTTTCGAATTTTAAAATAAAATAAAGAATTATTTAAAAAATGACAAGATAAAATTAGAGATGTGTTATTCTTTTATTCTTCTCCTAAAATATATCTTAAATGCATTAGCAGTTAGAGATCAGATTAAATATACAAATTTCATTACGTCCAATTTTTTTTCTGAAATCCAATTAATTTCTGGAAATCTATTGTGGCGTCATTTACCTAATTTCGCGCCGTCGGAGACTACTAATGACGCTTTCCACAAATCGATGTAGGTACCAACGTCTTTAGCTAACTCCTCCTACCAGCTTATCTTGATTGCCCGCGCAGATTCTTCAGCACGTTCCAAGGAAACCCAGTTGATAAACGTTGACGAGGAGAAAAGGTGGAAAGAAGGAACCTTTCCACCCTTGTTCGTAAAGAAAAATTAAAGAAAAAGACGAAAAGATCTTTTATCTTCCACTGCTCTTGTCGAAACTGGATCGTATGAATTCAGATCATCATTTAGACGACGGAAATTATATCAGGATTAAAATACACATTAAACAAGATTCATTAATAGTAATTATAGTATCCCCGAACAGTATTTCGCACGATAAAATGTTTTTACAAAATATTTTTATAAATCATAAAGTTAAAATTATAAACAAATAATTATCTCTATTTCCTTGCGATGACTCGAGAGTTTTAAAGCTGACTTCGGAGTTAAGAATACTTTGAAACTTTTTATTAACTTATCAAGAAAGAAAGAGAAGATCTAATATCTACATTAGCTTATTTGATCGATTTAAATCATACTTTGAGTTCATCGGTCGTACTCCGGAATAACGGCGGGCAGGGTATGGCGGGGTCGGAGCGTCGATAATAATAGAAAGATGGTAAAGAGGCCGTATAAAATTTCCGGCGATATTAGCCACCCGTCGAATTAGCGCTGCAAGAAAATACCCTACTCACTGTCGTTCCCTGGGGAGGGCAGTTAGGGTGAACCCCGAATGGGGCACCCTCGTGGAGAAGAAGGGCGGGGCCCCGTATGAAGGGGCCCCGAATCAAAACCAACCCCTGGGTGGAGTTTGCACCCCGTATATATAACAAGACCAGGGTCCTTGAAATACAGAATTCGATGCACCTCCGTGCAGTTAAGATCTTCGAGTTTATATTTTTAACTTCGTTTCTTACAATTAAAAACATTAAAAGGTGCGAGTTTAAAAGCAAAAAAAGATAATCGTCTTAAAAATAACCGGAAAGAGTAATCAGAAAAAGCAAAGAAAGAACGCAGTGATTTCAAAGCATCATTCTTTGTACCGTTAAATTCAAAGTAAGAATTAAACAGAAAGTTAAGTGCGACGAGAAAGATATCAATGATCGTTGGATTACTTTGTGTCGCGTGTGAACTTCACGGCTTTGGACACAACTTGAGCAGTTGTATCGATCTTCCGGGGAATTCTTCAAAGAGAAGAAAATGTCTCGAAGCTTCCTAGTGGATTCTTTAATCGGCAACAACTCGCCGCCGTCGTATCCGCTACCATATTATGGGAATCTGCCTAATTACATGTTCAGTTTTTTTAATGTGGGTTTGGGATACCAACCGATCAGACCAGTGCCCAGACCACCCACTATACCTGTACCAATCACCCCACCGACGTTGGGTGTTATGCCGATACCTAGACAGAGTCCTCCATCACCTTTAAACAACTTGACAAGCAGACTACCAGGTAAATATATTATTATCTTACTAATAAATCCATAATTATTTATTAATGATTCATAAAGATATAATAATTATTTTCGTGATTACATGCAATGTTAATTGTTAACAATTAACATAATGAGTCTAAAGTCGTATTTAATATTGTATCTCAAAAACCGATCTTCATTTAATTATATTTAATGTAATTATATGATATAAATATGATATAATAAATATCAAATGTATACCATTACAGTTATTATACATTAATCATATATAATGTAAGTTATATATAAAAATAATTAAAATTAGTAGATATTTTAAAATTTTTAATATTTATTCATTTTTAAGATCTCTACGATATCATTTTAACTATTTTAGATAGCATTTTTGTGATATTTTTCCAATCTCGCTAAAGAAATATATAATATGTAAAAGCAAGCATTCTATTAAATTTCTTCTATCACAATAACTACCTCTCGCAGCAACGCTATTAACCTCTGACCTTTTTCCCCAGACGTTTCAACACCCAGCGAGTCTCCGTCCCGCAACAGTACCCCGACGCCTCCGCCAAAATCCCCGAGCTCCATTAGCAACAGCTCGAAGCGTATCCGAACCGCGTTCACTAGCACTCAGCTGTTGGAGTTGGAGCGCGAGTTTGCCTCAAACATGTACCTGTCACGACTACGTCGAATTGAAATCGCGACGAATTTGCGGCTATCAGAGAAACAGGTAAAGATATGGTTTCAGAACCGCCGTGTGAAATATAAGAAGGAAGATCTGCCATCTGGCCAAAGTCAGAAATGCTGCTGCCTACGAACTTGCGGTAAACGCAAGGATAGCTGTGGAGAGGAATCGCCTGGCCGAAAGTGCGATCAAGATGAGGATGAAAAAAGATCGATAAAAAGCGAGAGTGATGATGGCAAATTTAGTCGCGGACTTGTAACTGAGCGTCTCGAGAGATCGATCGCGAATGAAGACGTCGGTCCCGAGGAGAAGTTCGACTTCTCGAGAATAAACTCCGTACAGGAAGATCAGGTACTCGGATACGAAGCGCGGGATCTCTCTCGAGGTTGCAAGAGGAGTTTGGGAGCAAGTGAAGAGAACGACAAGAGGAGGAAGATGGAGACGGTGGCAGATTATCAAACTCCGAATCCAGAGGCGATTACAACTCCAATGTTCAGAAGTATAACATGCACGAAGCATACCGTTGAGAGTATCGTTAACTCGTAAATTTGAAAGTCTGTACATAAATTTTCGAGAATTGTAAAGTAATGTAAAGTTCAAACTCTCACGATACCTTTACAAATTGAACAAGTAGATAAATAAACAGATAAGCACTTTAAGAAAAGAACTGAGACAATGAAATTATATACACTGAGATTATATACAGAATATATTCAACAAATTGTGAATATTGTAAATATATTTTGTAAGACTGTATTGTAAATATATTTTTGTATGATTTATATAGAAAACCCCAAATTGTATATATTTTTAATATAAATTTAACCAAAATAAATATCACAATTATGAAATTGTGCCTTCATTAAAATTTTAATTCCTTTAAACAAATACAATATGTTCATTTATTTTATGCTCAAATTACTCTCAGAAAACATAAATTTTAAAATAGTTGCACAATAAAATTTTGACTTGTAAAAATTTCATTGAATTTTCACAGAAAGTATCTTCTTTTCGTAAAAAAAAATATATATATAAAACGACAAAAGATAAGAATTTTAGATAATAAAAGATTAATAATTTCTTATTACTGATATAAAATAATTAAAATGATTTAATAAAAACAATTCTATGTTCAAAATGCATAATTATTTTCAATTAAATATATTTAGTTGTTTACTAATAATGAATTCGATTGGACGCATTCAGTGCGCACTGGTGCACATTAAAGCCGTTGTACAAAATAATGTAAAGATATGTTTATAAATATAAACATAGAAATCGATTAAATCGTGAAATACTTAATATATTTTATTGTACTATTAGGTATAATATGTATTTCATAATTCGAAATTTCATATTTATACTCAAATTAAATCAGTGTACAACGACTTGAGTGCGCACTAATGTTTCCAATCGAATTCACCGTAAGATATTAATGTTGCTCTTGATTATTGCAATATGTTTTATGAAAATATAATTTCAGAAATATATATGAAAAAGCTTCTTCTAAAATATTTTAAAAAACAGCAAACGATAAAATACGTTCTTTTCAATATATATATCAATAACTTAAAACGACCAAAAGACGAGCAAATTTTAATAATTAAGTAGATCCTTTTTTTAACCATTTAATAAAATAGTAAATATAATATAATATAATATAACCGTCAACAATAAAAGAATTAAGCAATATCAGACAATTTTTAAGAAAGTTTTAATTCGAACGTATTAGCTCACACTGTATTATATAAGTTTAAATTCATCAACACTCTTGTTTTTTCTTAATAAATTTATACTGACTTAAATTTAATTGTTCAGACAATTTTACAATATCAACTTCACAATTTACATCGGACGTAATTCTCGCTGTCAAATGAATTTGTTATTAGATTTTACATTGATGCTAACTTATATTTTATTATTGGATATAGGGTATGCCTGCATTTCTAATGACCACATCATATGCGGAAAGAAAATTCTGTCTGATTATCGACCTGATCGTTTATTGTCACTTAAAAGTCAGATTTAGGATTGTAAGTTTTAATTTTTATGTTATTATAAACTGATGAAGACTCTGTGAGCCGAAACGTATTATATTATATTTGCTATTTTATGAAATGGTTAAAAAAAAATCCACTTTAAATATCTTATTTGCCCGTCTCTTGGTTTTAGATTATGATATTTTGCTTTACAAACGAGCGTTATATTATTATTGTTTAATATCATATATTTTAAAAATATATAATTACATTGTGAAATACATACAAATGCACAATTAATAAAGACAACTGATAAAAATCATTTCAATTATCTTGTAAATATTATCTTGTACGCACATATGTAATTTATTTTATTTCAAATATGACGATATCAATTCAAAGGACAAGTGTGGCAGCTAATAAAAAGTTACGAACTGGAAAGTTACAACTGATCACCAGAATATAATTTCTCATATACAAAGCCTACAAATAATGTATCAAATGTTCATCCTAAAGAAGTGTCTCCGACACACGTCACCACCTTCAATAGCGTAACGCGCGCCGATGTGTGATTTTCCAGTCAAATGATTGGTTAGAAAGAGTACAACTCAACAAGAGTGCAACACGGTCACTCGAAGGACCCGTTCGCCATTGTCGGTGGGAAACTAGTCGTGTTGCCCTTAATCCCGAAAATTTGTCAAGAGGGCCCCCACTTTAGGTTAAATTTAAGGTAAAACGTAGTTAATGGTGCTAAGAAGCCGTGCGACAATACGTTAAGATCTCTCGCGCTCTCGAAGTCTTGAGCCCGAGCCGACAATGGCACACTTGTGTTGCCATTCGCGGGACTCGACGAAACGTGAAAACCAGCCGGCTGTCCTTTTTTTCTATTCCCGAACGCGACAACACCGTGCCCCATTCACGGTAGCCAAGAAGTCCCCGTGGTCGCGTAGATTTGCTTCATTCATCTGTTCGGAGAATCAATAACGCGTAGGAGGGAGAGGGACCGATCTCGCAGACTGAATGACGACAAAAAGTCAAAATCGAAAAATCGTGCTTGCACGATCCGCCTTTCTGCCTTTCGTCCTGCACAACGGCGGCCGGTGCTTTTCAATCGGATGATCGCTCGGAATGAGTCTAAAGAACGTTTAAGGAATGCGGACTCGTCGACAATTTCTCGCCTCTTAAGAGCGGTAGCGGGCGCATTCGGTTATGGCAGTTTAAAGTGAATGCGAATACAAGTGATGTATGGAGTGCCTCTTAAATCCCGACGATTTTTATAATCTTTTCTACCTGAGATGGCGGTTGCTTCTGAGTTACGACACTTTTAATCAATTGCAAGATTTATATTATATATATAGAAAGAATAAACAGTCAGATAAAAATAAAGATTCGGACAAATAACCATTTATATATGCACTCATTTAACAAATATGTAATCGGAGAAAAGCTTAATAACCACGTTTCAATTGAATCCAACGTTTTGTTCATTTGCAGCGGCATCAAGTTAAATGAACGTACGATGCTCAAACGCAATTCAATTTTCCAGACCCTCGCGTGTTCACATCTCGAATTCAATCGGATCATCGACAACGATAATGATATACATAGATGCAGTCGTTTCTTTGTACCCCAATTCACGGTATTCGCGTGTGTCAGTTGATTCCGTCTACCAAATCGCGACGTGCCGTGTCGCGCAATTCCACACTGATTGCGTCAATGAGAAACCGCACGAATAATTAAGCACGTTGCGTCCTTGCTGTCGAGAAACGTAATGGAATTGCGAACGACATCCGAAGAAAATAATGACAGTGTATTAAGAGTTATTCGGTTCACTTTACCGAATTCTAAGGGACAATCTGCATGCACAACAACGTGCATTATCACAGCACTATTAAATTATATAAAGTTACGTATAAATCGCGTTACACAATCCAATCATTTCCCTGTAACAATAATCTAAGACTGCAGTTGAGAGATCTGACGTATTTCTAATATTAAAGTAGACAGCAAGCAATAAAATAATACATGTTATTTTAATCTATATGTTTTTTTTATATAAAAAATAGAATTCCTGTTGTATAAAACAAGACATTTTACTAAAAGTTTTCTTCAAGAAATAAGTTACTTTTCTCTTATATTAACTCATTTAAATTCTTTATTTACATAATTTCTTTATAGCAAATTTTCATTTTATTATACATAAAAAAATATATTTTCTCAGTGCTATATAAAAATGTTATATAGTATTATAACAATTATATTATCTATACATTTATATTATCTGTGCATAGTATATATTATCTATATGTATTATATTTCATGTATATCACGAATACTTTTCTATTTTATTACATAAATTATTCGGTTTGATATAAGTTGCGAATAGCAAAGAAAATGATATTCATATAAACATTCCATCGTCGCTTAATTTTTGGATGAACGATTAATTTTTTTATCAATTTACATTCTGTCGAATAGCTGAATTCAATGAAACTGCAATCTTACTCCTATAATTTGCGACTACAACTATTTCTATTCAGCGATCATGACAGATCGTCCGAATTGTCGGAGAGGGTTTACACGAGTGATTATAATAAGTCCGAACATGCTTGTGCTCTCCAAAGAAACTGGTGCGACACGATCGCAACGGTCTGTGCGATTCAAAATTCACGGGAAAGAGACGATAAAGAATAAGGCAAGGAAGACAAGAGAGAAGAAAAAAACGAAGAGAGAGAGAGAGAGAGAGAGAGAGAGAAAATTGTCGGCAGCAGCCGATTTCTGGTTCCGGTGCACTAATTCATTTCATCTTATGCGCACTGAAGAGGCGCTCCATCAAAGCTCAAAAAAGCCACCGCGACAGCACTCCAGCGCGGAAGATCGGCGGAGGGCGAGATGACAGGGTGGTGCGGGCACTCGAAAGTTGAAACCGTTTTTGCCTCTTTACACCGGAGGACAATGGCGATAGCAACGTCGACCATTGTAAATCTCTTTCATGGCGTGGCTTCGGGCAGCTCGTGTTTGAACCAATCGATTGATACTAGCAGATGCGACTACGAGAATTTCGTTTTAATAAATAACACGAAAACATTTTAGAGATATCCATATTGGAAAATTTTTTTGAGTTTATCAAAAATGCACATGAAAGAAGAGAGTAAACAAAAGTTTGCTGTAGCGCGAAAAAAGGAAAAATTAATCTTTTATGATTTAGTTTCCTCACACACAAAATATATTTAAAAAATCGACAATTTTGCGGAAACATAAAGAACATGAAACTATTATATATCGTCCTGAGAATCTTGTTCCGACATTGAGATAATGTTTCTGGAAAAGGTAAAAATACTGAAATCAATACGATAAATTTGTTCGGCACTATAAATTTGGCTTTAACGGCGTTTCCCGACTCTCCGACATCGTTCACTTCACACAAAGCGCGAAACTCTCGAAATATACCTTGCGAACGACGAATTCTCATTGTATCGTGTAGGCACATTGTGCA
>NW_017305474.1:227931-272073 GCF_001594115.1 Trachymyrmex septentrionalis
GGCATAAACCTTGCGAACGACGAATTCTCATTGTATCGTGTAGGCACATTGTGCAACAGTATCACACGTAACCGTGATGTTGCCGATCATCGTGTATGAGCAGTGACGCGAGAATAATTTCGCAGAGACGCCCGCAAACATGACAATCCGTTGTCATCCGGTTTCTCATTGTCGCGAGTCCTATTCGCGCCGACAAGAAGCGTGAAAATCGATTTAATGCAGCAAAGGTAATTTAATATTTGAGAAACATCGAAATAGCATTTCGGGAAATAAATTTCTTATACGTTGGAAAGAGTCCAATGCGCAAAAACGAAAAGAAATAAAATAAAACAGTAAAAATAGAGACAGCAAGTTTGCTATGTATCTATCGTGATCAACGCTGTCTAAACATAAATTTTATATGAATGTATTTCTACATTTGCCACGGCCAAATATTTTCCGCGTGACTATAATTATTTTTTAACTCTCCGTTTGCAATCATATTTTATTCCCTCCAAATTTATTTACTGTGCTCTATATATATATATTTCTTTTTCAAAAAATGTGGAAGAAATCAGGATTATTTTCCAACATCACTATTACTTTATTGGATAGTTTTCTAACAAAATATTTTAGAAGTGGGAACCAAATTCTGCCTTCCTTTATTTTGAGGAAATTTGAAAGTAAAATTGTTTGTACCAAAAAGATTGCAGAAGGATTAAAATTACTTAAGTAACAGAGCAAATAATACGTACAGTATCCTCCATAAGTTTGGAAACATCCTACGTTTTATAGATTTGTAAATAATTATTTAATTGAAAAAAGACGAAATAAAAGTACATATTATCTATACGTATATGTACTTTTATTTCGCCTTTTTTCAATTAAAAATTTAATAACATGCTATTAAAATATGGAATTTTAATTAAAATGCGATTCATACGAGATCTGATTCTTCGGGGTCATTTTCTAATTTTTACGGAGTCTGAAATCAAATCTTATGATTCAAATAGTTTATCACTTTTATAGAAATTGTTAAACTACAATTAAATGACCTGTATGTATACAACGAACACAAGTACGACATTGCTAAACAAGTGACAATATACCATATAAACAATACACCAAAGTGCGAAATTCAATCTTGAGCGCTTCGATGCTGTGAAATGATTATCCAACATATTTTCAGTATGTACAAGTTTATAGGTGTTCTAATAAATATTTATCGTCATTTAGAGAAAGTCTTACGAAGTATTTAAATCAAAAACATGTATAAATCGCTATCATGTAATGGCTTTCCTGTAAAACGTAGGATGTTCCCAAACTTATGGAGGATACTATAATTAACTCTCGATTACAGGGAAATCAAACAATTGCAAGCTATACTCCGACTTTTTTTTAAGTTTTATTGTTAGAAATGTAGGAGAGAACATGTTCTTCTCATCCGAAAATTAGTAACAGCCGCTAAAGGTATCTCGACAGTCGTGGCAATTTAAAGGAGAAACAATAAAGATAGGGTTTCACCAAGTCATTACATCATCATTACGTATGGCAGGTGGCGTATCACCCGCACGAACACCGTCCGTCCATGCACCTCTTCCTGTGTGATCTTCACATTAAACTGTGAAATACACACGTTAAACGCACCTGTGTCCCAAGCGTGTTCGCCTAATACGAGCCGGCAACTTTCAGGAAATTACCTTTGGGACCAGTTTAACTTAACCGAAAACCTGTCCGAGCGTGCCGCAATGGTCGATCGATCGTTGTAAACCTGTTTTTAAGCAATGAACGGAAAAATTTCTGTGCCTTATCGGCGCATTGTAACACACACAAGTCACATTTATTTTTATATAAGACAGTAATAACTTTGTTATTGTTAAAAAATTGTACTTTGAAAATATCTAATTATTTTATTAAAACAATTAGTAAATGCCGTTATTCATGTATCTTGTTATTTCGTATTAACTGTCTGTCTGCACTCTAAAGCTTCATTCTTGAAAAATGTCGTATATGAAAATATTAAAAAAAATATACCAAAAATTTTAATAAATTTTAGTTTAGTATCAGCTAAATATATACATATATTTATTTTGTACAAGAACTATTAATTTGATTTAACTATCACTTTTTTATTTACTTAATAAATATTTATTTATCATAAATGAATGTTAAATTAGTACTATTCAAATAAATATTTATTAAAATTTCATTTTTCTTACTGTAAGAAAATTTATAATATATGTAACGTATACTATAATATGACGCTACGCTTATCTTAGCGCCGAGACACTACGTGTCTCTAGACACTTTTGCATATTTTCGTATGCGATATTTTTTTAAATACGGCCTCTGGGTCTTTTTTAGCACAAACAAAATTTCATTCTAAGTTTCTCTATAATATAAAGAAGAAAAAGAAGAAATAAATCGAGAAAATATTTGGTAATGTAAAAATACATATTAAAAAGTAACTTTGAATTTTTCCACATTTTTTGAAAGTCTAGAGTAAAGAACCTGAACTGGTCAAAAAATATTGCAAATAAAGAGTGAAAAAATATAATTAGAGAAGGAATAAGATTAACATTTATTATAAAGTATAATAATAATTTAAAAATCAAATTGACTTACATGTGAATTTTATATATCGTAACAAGCGCAACCTTAAAATCTCATTTTTCGCGGACTTTCATGATAAATACATCAGAATTTATCTTTGCAGCTGATATTAAATCACGGGCTTTAACTTAAATGAGTTCTAACACCATTCTGAGCGATAAACGAAAAAATAGAAGCTATTATATTCGCAGTGTACAAAGAATAATAAAAGCTATTATACATTTTAATGCATGATACGCGTTACTCGCTATCGTGCATGTAAAGCAGATATTACTTGTACGAAGATTTATTCTATATATTCCTTCAAGTACTCATCTAACTTTCACATCACGTACAGTCAATTTGCTAAGTTAAACGAAGAAAATAGATATCAGTCAGAAATATAATGTTTCAAAAGATAAAAGACATGATAACAACGCTTATCACATATAAAATATCGCATGCATATGAAGCTGGCGTACCATTGAGATACAGATATCGGCAAACGAAAAAACATACATTAATAAAAGAAATCATAGCTGAGGTCGATTTTTAGTTTTTTAAATTAAAAAATAAAATTAAAAAATTGGGCTCAGCCGGGATTTGAACCCGGGACCTCTCGCACCCAAAGCGAGAATCATACCCCTAGACCACTGAGCCGTTGTTGGAATGTGAGGTTTATTTAACGACATCGTGAAATGTGCAGTAAATATGACATTTTTATTTACTTATTTAATCATAAATATATAATTATAAATAAATAAATGCCTAATTAAAATCTTAAATTTGATTAGCATTGTGTTAAAGATTAATGCATAAGTGTATTTGAGAAAACTAAAAGTACAAATTTAATTATAGTTATTACTAAAAAATTAATTAAACTAATTTGTACGATGTTCTTTCGAGATTTTATCTTCATTATATCATAAAAGATTGTTATTGCCCTTTACAAGACAAGAGAGCCATTATAGTGGCGTTGAAATAATGTCATATTTTGAGGCAAAGAATACAATAAAAAATAAATTATAACAAATCTTACTCAAGGAAAAAAAATCTTAAAAATAAATTTCCATCCCTTAAAGGTTAATCAAAGCAGGAGAAGTCTAATATATTTATTTATCATACCAAAAACAAATTAACGAATTGCCACGTCAGAAGGAAAATATTCCCTTTTCAACGACACAAATTACACTGCAGATACAAGCCCGACCGCCATTTGGCCGCGGCATTTATCACAATTAGTGCCACAAAATAGCCACTTAATTTCAGTACGGGATTCCTCCCTCTTTCTCTCCGCGAAAAAAAAGAAAACAGTACCTTCGTTTACTGGCGACAAAAAGAGCCGGCCCTTGTACCTTTGTTTCGCCGCAGTTAACTCGCTTGTAACGTGTCGTCACCCTTCCGGCAAAAACGTGCTATGGAAACGCGTCGCGACGACCCTTATACAAGCTGAAGGGTCGGAGAAGATTTGTGGTCGCGTTGGGTGGACCGCATAGGAAACTCAAAGGGACGGAATCCCAATCTCCTTCCATTGACGTGCGGTCAGACAGTCGATTTTGAATAGACTTCTCTAAAGTGAAAATCGAGAAGGCGCGTTTCAATTGTTCGTTCGAACGATGCCAGCGATATAGAGCTACGGACAATCTTAAAGGTTGTTGACTGACAACTTCGAAAACACGTGTATCATGCGGTATAATAACTTGGCAGGTGCTACAGTCGCGGTTATAATATCGCTTTGAAGGAATACTTAGTAGAAAGTGTGATATTTCGCCCTAATTAATAGATTCTATATTAATACAATTATATTTTTACAATCTAATATAGCGAAAACCATCTCCCTTATTCAAGTAATTTACTTAATTCAAATGCATATTTCATTTACTTTGCCAATACTCGGTATGGTACATAATATAGTTTATTACAACATCATTTGTGTTAAAATTGTATTTTGTAATTTCAGTATTTCTATAAAAAAATATACTTAAATGTGTAGTTTAAATTATCTATCTTTGTCAGAGTAATAACATGTAATTGCAGGACTCAAAAGTGCACTTATATATAAAATATATATTTAAAAACATTTATTAAAATGCATGATGCACTTATAGTTATAAATCTACACTGTTTGATACAAATTATTTCACAAAAGTTATCTTTATAAAAAATTCGAATTCTTGATATCATCTATCTTTTTCAGAATAATTGACTCATATAATATGACAAATAATTAAAAAATCAGAAATTCATACATATATAATATATGTATATATTTAAAGAAACAATGGATATAAAAAATGAATATATATATATATATAATTTATACAGAATTATTTTCTAAAAATCTATCGAATGTCCGATGCAAATGATAGATCTTTTCAAATGAATTCTATAAATTTATTTCATAGCTAATAATCTATCAGAGTATTCAGTATCCTCGTAATATAACAAACAATTAAAGGACAAGACACGAATACATATACAAAATATAAATCTAAAGATATGTGTATATCAAAATAAAAATTATACAAAATACATATTCTATAGAATTTTATTTTGATAGCTAATGATGATGGATCTTCTAAAATGAATTTTATAAAGCTCATTTCAGTGCTAATAATTCCTTGTCAGAGTAGTAGCCATATAATGTGACAAATGATAGAAAGATGAGAAATGCACACGTAAATGGAATATTTAAAGAAATCGCATATCAAATGCATAAAATTACAAGATTCTGTCTCAACAATGACATAAATTATAGACTTCTTAAAGCAAACTTCGTAAAGTTAATTTCAGATTTATTCTTATGTCAAATTATTATTATGTACTAAATTATTATAAATATGATATTTAAGTCTCTTTTAATTATAGACAAAATAAAAGAAAGTGGATAGCCATTATTTAAAAATACAGTCATGTGCAAAACTATTAGGCACTTACAATTTTCTCGCATTTTACGAAAAGTTAAATATCTCGGCGAAAAGAAATCTCAGAGATTTTCGCATTTTAATGTGTAAAGATAAGACTTTGAATCTGTTTAAATCTTTTGTCTACGATATTTTGTTCCTAAGTTACATAAAATTGAAAAATGATATCTTTGCAATGTTTTTCTCTTACTTTAAACGCTAAAGTTTAATAAAACAAATAAAATTTAATATGAAAGTACCCTAAAATAGATTATCTAAGCTTTAAAATGCTTTTCGAAAAAAATTTGTACAATAATTTTTTGCAAAGATATTGTATTTTTTATTATATGAAATTTCATTGCGTAAAAATTTACTTTTTCTAAAATGTTTTTAATTTCAAAATTAAAAAATATACGGAAAAAAGACAAAAGAGAAAAAATATTTGTTATAATGTGATTCGTATAAATTTTTTCAAATTTTTTTCAAACTTTATTCGATCATCAATTTTAAAAAAGTTAGTGTACAATAAAATTGCACATACGATATCTTTGCGAAAAATTATCATATACATTTTTTTCAAAAAATTTTAAAGCTTAGGAAGCCTACTTTAAGATACTTTTATATTAAATTTTGTTTGCTGAGACAAAAGATTTAAACGCAGATTTAAAGCCTCATCTTCACGCTTTAAAATGCTTGGTAGAAAACCTCTCTAAGATTTCTTTTCTCCGAGATATTTAACTTTTTGTCAAATACGAGAAAATAGTAAGTGCTCCTTACTTTTGCATAAACTTATAGTTTTGTCTTACTTGAGCAGCATTGGTTAAATTATTTTGATGAAACCAAGGAAGGGACAAAGGAATTATTTTGTCCACAAAACCAAAGATTATGTCTTTTTTTGACAAAGCGGATAATGTGAATATAAATTAAGAAATCTATCAGAAAAAATTTCTTTTTTACTTACAAATAAAATTTACAAAGTCGACTTCAGATAATCTATCCCAATCAGAGAAATCCAGGTAATATATGGCATTGAATCATTGAGCAGAATACACATGAAGTTACGCCGATATATAACAAATATGTTCACTTACCAATCGATGTACCGCCTCTGCAACTCGATGAACTCCTTCTTTGATAGCTCCACCGATAAATACTGCACTCAGATGGGTACTGCATCATGCCAAACACTTCATCGCACTAACATAACAAAAAATTAAAGAATTAGAAATGCATAAGTATATAAAATATACATTTTAAAAACCATGTATTAAAATGTACGGTACACAGAATAATAAATAAATTCTATTTTAAGATTTGAATTATAAATTCTTTAAAATAAAATTTCTCTAGAGTGAATTTTCTAAAAACTCTATTTATAGTAATGTGATAAATCATGTAAAAAATACACATCATACTATAATAATGCGATATTGAATCTCACGGATCATGATGAACAGAAACATAAAATTATACCAACGTATAACAAATATATTACACCCCTACCACTTGATGTATCATCTCTGCAATTTGATGAGGTCGTTCCATGACTGCTCCACTGCTTCAAAATGCTCCATCGCACTAATATAACAAAAAAATTGAAAACTAAATACATATATAAAATATGCATTTAAAGGTACGTATGTATCAAAATATATCACACATAGAATTATAAATAAAATTCTATTTTGAAATTTGAATTTATTATATAAAGTTAGCTTTCTAAAGACTTTGTTTCAACAATGTGTCAAATCACACAAAATGCATGTTATATCATTATAATGATGCAGTATGAATCGTGACGAGCAGAATATATGAAATTATATCAATATAACAAATATAATGACTTACCAGTCGATATAACACCTCTGTAACCCTTCTCCTTGATTGCTTCACTGCACCAAATATTTCATCGCACTAATACAACAAAAAATTGAAGAATTAGAAATGCAAATTAATAAATCATGATAATGCTAAAATAACATTAACAAACCGTAACTGATTGAATAATAACTCTTAGTAATAATTTTGACATTATTTCTATGATGTGATGACTTATGTTCTGCGTGAGATGTACAAAAGATATGCATTTAAAAACACATATCAAAATGCATGATATACAAAATTATAAATGCAATTTATGCAATTCTATTCTGAAAATATTCTGAATTATGTTAAATTCTTTAAAACAAAAATTGGGTTAAATTTTGTAAAGACTTTATTTCAACATGTCAGGCCATGCAAAATGCATGAACATCGCTATAATAATGAAGTATTAAATCATGATAAACAGAATATACGAAATTACAGCAATATACAAAAAAATATTCATTTACCTGTCGATATACCCCCTCGATAAACTCTTTCCTTGACTGCCTCCATTATTCTTATATACTTTATCGTCCAAGACGCTCCATCGCATGAATTAGCACAACACAATTACCGCCCGATTACCTCACATGACACTCCCGACGCGTTTATTTTATCTCACGATACACCGGGAACGCGTAAACAACGCAAAGTGTAACCTCCACGTCAAGTTATCAAGACTTATCGCCAAATTATCGATCGACAATATTCTATCACCCTCGCGTCGCAGGGCGAGTAATTAATGTGACACAGCAAACAATTTATCCGCGCTTTTGTCGACGTCATCATTCGTCAATTGTCGACATAACCAACGTGAAACATCCGATCGTCCACCGTCGATTGATTTCACCGACACGATTCGTACACTTGTGACAGATTCGCGACAAATAATTAACGGGACATAATCTCCCCGCACTACTCACCGTAAACCGAGGTCACGGTAAACCGACGCGACGCGACGCATAAACATGACTGTTGTTTATTATTTCGTGATTTCGTCGAACTTTAGCGAGCACCCCGCGCGCCGAATATCACGCTCGCGACGTACTCAAGAATGTAGTTAACGTAACACAACTCACCTACAATAAAAGTCGACATTTCCGATGGTTTTTCCGCTCGAAGTACGCCCGAAATGCGCTCAAAACGAACAACGCGAAATGGCGACTCCCTCCCTTCTCTCCCCCGCTACGTCGAATGATGTTGCCGATTCGGCTCGCGCTAACTTCACGACACAGAGTTCTTCACGAGCATTATAACGCGCGGGAACTTGATCGATTTTAAAATCGCCAAATAAGATCGGTCAAGTTCCCGCGCGTTTTAACATCCGTGAGTCCTGCGTCATCGTGAAGTTAGCGCAAGCTGTATCGACAACATCATTCGACGCAGCGGGGGGTCGCCATTTCGCGTTGCTTGTTTCGATCGTATTTTAGGCGTACTTCGAGTGCAAAAAGCATCAGGAATGTCAGTTTTTATTGCAGATAGTTGTATCGCGTTAACTGCTTGTCTCGAGTACGTCGCGACTGTGATATTCGACGCGCGGGATGCTTGCTAAAGTTCGAGACAATAAACGATCGACATGTTTACGCGACGCGTCTACGACAGTGTTGATCATTAACTCGGTGAGAAATACGGGAGGGTCGAATAAGACAACGGATGATCGTGTTCCGTTAATTACTTGTCGCCAGTCTGTTATGAGTGTACGAATCATGTTGGCGGAATCGACGGACTATTGGATATTTCACGTTGATTATGTGACACTCGCAAATGATGACACCAATCAGTAAGATTTATTAACGTTATTTTAGCATTATCATGACTTATTAATCTACTTAGGTATGTATGCATTGCTAATTCTTCAATTTTTTATCATATTAGTGCGATGGAACATTTGAAGCAGTGAAGCAGTCAAGGAAGGAGCTCATCGAATTGCAGAGATACATCGACTGGTACATCGATTGGTAAGTCAATATATTTATAATATTATATATTGATGTAATTTCATACATTCTGCTTGTCGTGATTCAATATTGTATTATTTGTAGCGATATAACATGCATTTTATTAACATATCGTTTGACACATTGTTGAAATAAAGTTTTCAAAGAAGAAAGCTTACTTTAGATATATAATATATAATTCAGACTTCAAAATACAATCTTATTTATAACGCTATGTGCGGGACATTTTGATACATATGTATCCTTAAATACATATTTTATACATATGTTTATTTTGAATTCTTTAACTTTTTGTTATATTAGTGTGCTGAACCATTTTGGAGCAGTGGAACAGTCACAAGGGAGAAGCTTATCTAGTTGCAGAGGCGGTACATCGACCGGTAAGTGAATATATTTGTTGTGTATCGGCGTGACTTCATGTGTATTCTACTCGCCATGAATCAATACTGTAAATTATATGGCGTTTCTCTGACTAGAATAGATTATTTGAAAGTGACTCTATACAATTTATTTAGAGAGAGAAGATGTGAATTACATTAGAGTATTCTATTTATAATTTTATATTGTTAAAAATAAAATGCTAATTTTAACTTAAAAATGTATAGTGGACTTTCTGAGACATGCCATAATGTTAAAATTAGCATTTTTGCATGTCAGAAAATCTATTATATTAAGTTAAAATTAACGTTTTATTTTTAACAATGTATGTAAGATATAATTGATATATAAATAAATATGATGATGTGTTATATAATATATGATATATAAATAAATTGTAAAATATATAAGAAAAAGACGTTGTTCCTACATGTAGTAATTATTACGAAGAATATTACTAAGGTCTCGGTAGTCTATAAAAGGCTTCAAACGCTCGCACGGAATGCAAGAGATCCGGGTTTGACTCCAGGCGAAGTAATATTTTTCGCAATAAAAATTAATTATTTACAGATTTTAATATGTCGCTTACCATTATTAAAATCGTTTAAGATGCGGAAAAGCATGAAATTATTAAACTGCTAGTAGTCAATTTAACTCGTAATATTGCTACTAGTTTAATAGAGATTGTTTTAAGACCGAAAAATTATTTTAGCACGCAGCTTAAAGGACTACATACGTAGTACTTATATAAATTTACATAGAATTATACAAGCACTTAAGACCAGCTTAGAACGTTAAAAGCATTTATCTCTATTGATTGTGTCTTCACATATACGATCAAATGAGATTCAATATTTAATATTGATATATAATATAAATGTTTTTAAAAATATATATATCTTCTATATATTTTTCTTATTTCCTTTAACTGATGTTTATCACATACATAGTCAAAATAAAAAAATCAAATTTGAAATTAACTTTATGAAGTTTTCTTTAAGAGAAAGCTGTAATTTATATTATTGTTAGGATAAAATTTTTAAATCTTTTATATATATATTGATATACGAATATTGTAAAAGTTATGCGTTTCGCGGGTTTTCTTCGTGTCCAGATCAATTCTTGAAATGCCAACGTTTCGTGAACCTTGCAGTCCACTTCATCAGGGCGAAGAGCAGCCTGATACCGCTGCTCTTCGCCCTGATGAAGTGGACTGCAAGGTTCACGAAACGTTGGCATTTCAAGAATTGATCTGGACACGAAGAAAACCCGCGAAACGCATAACTTTTATATAGGAAGCACCCGTGGAAGCTTCAAGAATATTATACGAGTATTATCTTTGAATATATTTACGTATTTTTTATTCTTTTATCGTTTGTCACAATACAGGTTCTAACTATTCTGACAAGAATAAGGGTTGCGTGTAAGTTAAGGTTGATGAGTTACATTAGAATTTTATTTATTAATAATTACATGAGATAACACTATTGTTAATATATTTTTATATTCACAAGAAATGTATAATACTTTTTAATTGTAAATCATCATTTGGTAAATAACTGAACACACATATGTTTATGCATGTATGACAATGTATTAACGTAAATTGTTATATACACATACAAATTCACATATTTAATTATTCATCAAATTATGATTTACAATTAAAGTTAATATCAAATACAATATCAAAAGTATGTTAGTAACATCATTATTTTAATTTGATTATTATTGGTGAATATTACATCTGGATCATTATTATTCTTGACGTATATCTGATCACATTACATATTATATTATATCATATTAAGCATCGTTCGTTAAGCAATAGTTTCGAATTTGAGCGATCATTGTGAGCAATTGCTATGTGCGTTTTTTTTATAAACGCATACAATCTTCAGATAAGCTCGAAACATTCACCGGTTAATTTTCAATGAGATAATCCACCGATGACGATCCTCGATTATCCTTGCCCCTTGTTCCATGCCTTTTAACGTTATTTTAACGCGCCACGATACCGATCTAGCTAGTCGTCACACGAGATGCGTTTCTCCAACTCGCGGTTCTTCCGGGAAGGAGTTTTCGTAAAACCGACCCACCACCCGCCATTCTCGCTGAGTCAGCGCGCTAATCCTTATTTAACCCGGAGTTTATCGGCCGCATCAAGGTACGCGGGATTAACTTAGACGCGCGCCAGCACAATGGGACGCACGAGGGGACATCACTTAATGCACCTTCGGCCTCTTCTATCTCGATGCTGAAAACGATAGAGATCGTGAATGAGAGTTGTCAGTGCTTTTGTACCTGCTCGGATCGCTCGACGAAGCTTTTTCACTTTTCTTTTTTTCTTTTTGTAATGGAAATCGAGTGAGGAATTCTGGTTTGACTCACTGGGATGTACCTCTTCGATTGACGCATCTAAGATGCGATTCAATCCATGGCATTGGAGATAAATTAAAACGTCGAGCGCCGCGACGTTTCTCGTTTCGCGAAGATGTATTCTGCTAGATATTTCCGATGATATAAAATGTTCTTTACAATTGCCAACGTTAACGAATAAAATGTTATTGTACGATCATATTATCCATGGTTCCTGAAAGGAGAAATATATGTTACGATTCCACGTAACATCTATACTTTTTAAAAGAAACTTTATATGAAAAATTATATTTCTGGATGTCAAATCTTCTTTTAACTGTTCAGATAATTCTGGGGAAATAAGGTAGATATATTTCTACATTGCAAACATAAATCGTACATCATTCTGTTTCGTATTCTTATTTTCATATTTATTCTTATTTGATTTGTTCTGGTAAGATGTAATAATAGTGTCTAAATTTATATTTTTGAGAATGATAAATAAGCGCACTAATAATATTATTATAACTACAATCGATATAATAACGCAATTAGCACTCATTTATTATCTTCAATGAGGATTTTATTATTGCATTTCAACGAAATGTGATATCAGAATATAAATGTAAAAAAATGATACGATAATTTAATCCTTTCGTAAAAATATCTTTCTCCAGAATTATCTCAGTTCTTTTAATTACTTAATCTGGTTAAAGTAATAGAAGATTTATTTTAAATCGTCGTAACTGAAAGATTTGTTTTAAATCTTTATATTTCCGGAAATACGATTCTATATAAAATGTTCATTATATAAAATTGTTTTGAAAAAATATTAATACCAAAATATTTTATCAATTATATAAGTGATAATTAGTGCATTACATTATATATTTTATTATAGATTTAATAATTAATATCTACTTTAGACGATCTGTAATTCGTGTCAAAATTCAAAATAGAATGTTATATATAATTTTATGTGCTGTTTAAAGTTCACTTTAGGTGATATGCAATTTACGTCAAATTTCGGGATTTAATTTTATATTCCATGTGTGTATTTTAATATACATATATTTTATGTGTACGTTCTGATTCTCTAAATACTTTTTATGTTTCATGGCACGTAAAATTATAATGAATAAAATTTTATTCTGTATGTTTTGATACAAATGGAAATGAACTTAATTTTGTTAAATCTAACAATTTGACAAATTTTATAATAATATTGCTATCTTTCTTTGTTATATTTTTTAAAATCTTTTTATTAATTAAATTGTTATTAACTTATTATTATCGAATTAATTTAAGACAAATATTTGCGGTATCTCAAAATCAGTTCTTTCAATTAAATCTAGAACGTACGGATTTACAGTGAATTGTGATCTCTATTTCCCGATTTGCATAGAAAAATATTCGCAATAGTACGATTAGAGCCGCTAATTATCCATCATTACGGGTCTAATTAAACGACTCACTTGCCAATACGCATTTCCAAATGCAGTTGCGAATCGATCAGCAGCAACCATCGCATGTGACTTATGGTTTTAAACGTTGAATGTTTAACGAAGAATTTGCATGACATTACAGCTGAACCCTTCTGCGACGCATTAATGCGTGCAATTTTTGTCGCATAATAGCACGATAATGAGCGCACGGGATCTGATTCCCTAACTGGTCGTAAAAAATTGTGGCCACTTATGTCTATGCTAATTTTATTTCCCGGCGAGACCAATCGCGCCACTAAATCAAAAAATGGAGACACGGCAGAAGTGCGAACTGGAGAATAATTACGAAATGAGTGAATCGAAAGGCTCGAGTGTGCCGCGGGTGACAGATCTTTGCCTATTTATCATAATAGCAAGAAAATTCTTATTAATTTCGAACATGCAAATTAACACCATTCTCCATCGCGCATTAGCATATCGAATATCAAATATCAGAGAACATTTTTTTTTGTACCGTTATTTCTATCTTCGAAGGATGATCACTTCATTTCCGGATCAAATAAAACCACATATACCAACGTCAAAAATCTAATCTAATTAATACTTTTTTTCGCGCGCATGGATAAGTTTAAAAGCGTTTCGCGCTATATTGCAGACTTAGTCAGACGAATATGGTCTTAACTGGAGCACGAAATTAATTTTACCGACACACGAAATTCAGATTGTACCGCGTATTAATTTGAATTGTTTGTATAATTCGCGAAATAACAGTACCAGCCGAATAATCGAATTTTTTATCGTCTTTTATTTCGGTATATTGTCGATTGATTATGTGATGCGAATTTCAATCACACTCGAACGAGTGCATGTACATGCACTTTATTAACTATTCATAGATTTTTATCACAATTATCAATGGAAAGAAGTTAATATTTAAAATTAATTAAATTAACGTTTTTATTTATAAATAATTTCCAATCTTTGAGAATGTTTAATATATAGTAGGTAATATTAAAAAATTTTTTTTATATTAAAAATTTTTTATTGGTATTTTTAAATAAATACTAATAAAATTTATTTTTATTATGCTACTGGTATATTTATATTCTTTTTCGCAAATGATGTTTTTTTTCGAATGAGCATACAATGATTACCTACTTTTATCAACACTATCATGCCTTTATTAAAAATCTTCTGATATACTGTATCACATTTATCAGGATTACAAATTATCGCAATCAACTTTCTAATATAAACAACAAAATCGATAGGATAATACATAGTGCAATTTTTTTATTCTTAAGGGAATTTTGCTGAGTTGTAATTAGTTCGATATTTGCAGACTGCGTTCAGAAATTTCCACTCAGTACCCAGTGTTATTATCCTTGTTTAACATTTGGTGAACAATAAGGATAAAGTGATATATCCTAAATTCCTGAACGCATTCCTACAAATATTGAACTGATTACATGGGAAAAAACAAGCTTGATAATATAAAAGGAGAGAGTCTCTTATAACTCGACATATATACAAGGTATTCGAAAAGTCTCAGACCCCTAAAATATCTTGAAAAGTAAGCATTTCTGAGAAAAATGTTTTATACAAAAGTATAGTTTTAAATGGTCTATTTACTAATCTTATTAATTTGATTGTCAATGTCAAATCGATTTGTTTTTATGGAACATTTATTTTTATGTCAAAATAGCTGATGTCAAGAGCTTTTCAAAACACTATAATAAAGTTATTTTTATTAAGTACTTTTTGAGTTATAAGACTTAAAAGTTACAATACCGCCGCATTAGTACTACCAAAAGTGTCTGACCGACGACTAAAACTTCTTAAATATTGTTCGTGACTTGAATAACATTTGTCAAGATTAAGAGCATTGGAGTTTGTATCTCTTATTTTCATTTTTACATAAAAATAAATTTTTATTGCAAAAATGAATATAAGAGAAATAATCTCCAATGGTCTTAATCTCAACAAATATTATCCAGAATATGTTTCTGAACAATAAGAGATTTTAGTCATCGGTTGGACACGTTGGGTAATGCTAATGTCGGCAGTACTGTAATTTCCAAGCTTTATAATTTGAGAAGTATTTAATGGAAAATTACTTTATTATAGTGTTTTGAAAACTCTTGTCACCAGCTATTAAATATTTTGGCATAAAAAATAGGTTGTTCCATTAAAAAAAATCGATTTGATCTTGACCTGACCTTAGCCACCCAAGCTCAAACTGACACGAGTTAGTAAATAGACCATTTTAAACTACACACAACTTTTGTATGAAACATTTTTTTTTTTCCAGAAATGCTTACTTTTTGAGTTTAAGATGTCTAGAATTTTTTGAATATCCTGTATACACACACACACACACACAGGCTTTAAACTCTTACTTGTTATATATATAATATTATTTTAAAATATTCATATCTTTAACGAAATGGAATAGGGGGAGCAAATCTCTCGCTTCAGAGTCATTCTGTTTGCGCTAACGCGAGCGATTTCCTTTGTAAAGGAGTTCATTGCGTGTTTCAGTCGCTTGTCGATGTCATACTCAAGCAAAAGGGGCGTACTTAATTAATGAGCCCATTGTGGGTTGCATTGTTTGTCACATTGCGCGTCTCTTCTAAAGCCTCCACCTTCTGTTTGTAGCTCAGTTCGACAATTCGGCCTGGCAAGTGAATCGTTAAAACCACGTTGAGTGTTTCTCCACTCGTCTCTACCTTTGAGTAGATCAAGTGCACCTGGTTATATATCAATTCAACTTCTTACGACCTCCAACAAGATCATTAAATTTATGCGCTTAGCTATTATCTATAAAAGCTCATTCAAAAACTCTATCGTAAATGTCATTGAATGTCTTATGTATTCACTTGACAAAGTCTTTTTTTAATTCTCTTTTATAAAAGCAATGTACAGTGAGAACAAAAAGTATTTGTACAAGGAAATTTTTTATAAAAAGAGCCTTATTTATAGAAAATAAATATTAATTAGTAATTGTATATAATGAATTGTATAAATTTTGTTCTAACATAAACAAACAAGCTTCGCGTGTATTTCTGATTTCTTGACTATACGAATACTTTTTTCAAAACAATATAACTTTTAATTTTCGCTTATTTTTAAGACGATATATTTTCTATAATTAATACATATCTTTTTGGTATGTACCTATAATTTTGAGAAACATACAATTTATTTTATTTTTTATGAACAAATTGTTAATTAGCAAGAAATGACCACCAAGTAGACGTTGAATCGACGACGAATTGTTGTCAAAATTATTCTATCGATATCGTTTCAACGTTTCTCACTGGATAATGTTTATTTTTTAAAAATAACTTTGTTTTTTTTTACAAAATATTTTCTCTGTACGAATACTTTTTGCATTCACTGTAGCTGTTTTTAAAAATCGGCAGGATAAGAATTTATCAAAATTTGATGCCTTTGCACAATGTTTAGATTTAATATTATATTCATTAGAAGATGAGGTATCTCTATGTGATTTCTATATTTTTATTTTTAAATATGAAATTTATTTAATTTTTATTTTTACGTAATATATTAATTTAATCAATACGATTTCTGCATAAAATATTTAATGTTTTTTAAATAATTCAGAAGCATCGCGTTGAATAATGTCTTAGGCTGCTTTCCTTTCAGGAAACAAAGCATAAATGTTATTTTATTCCTCTTAGCATTCAATGACTAACAAAGAATGATACATTGATTAGATATGAAATATTGTTATATATCTACATATTATTCTGATAAATTTAAAACTCATCTAATTATTTTGTAGTGCTTTCTTATATCGTCTTCCATTTTGAACTTTAAAGGAGCCTCATTAAAGCAGAACAGGTCGGTGTATTAAACTTCTTGAATCACGTTCGTGTAATGTAAGCGGTAAATCATGGCACCACGGGACACGTCTGAACTTTCGACGAAATTTTGTTGGGAAGAAACAAAATTCCACAAAGTAATTAAAGAGATCTGTCCACTGTATCTTTTACTAATATTAGAAGTAAGTTTTGTAGTTTATCTTGAAGTAAATTGTTTCTCAAAATCTACAAAGAATTTCGATCGATCATTTACGTCAATCGTAAGCATATCGTCAACCATAAAGCAAAGCTATAAGAAATTCTGAGATGAAATGCAATTTATATAATTCCAAGAACGAAACAAGAATGTTTCAATGTAGGATTACAATACTATTGCAAGGATTGTTCAGTAAGAAACCCCTAAAGCTAATTCGAAAGATACGAAAATTTTCAAGATATTTGTAAAGTAGCTAATCGCGAAAGCGAATACTCGAATCGACATTCGACGACAACAGAATGTCATTATTACAATGATTCCGTTGATCTAAACTCCTTTCGCAAAGGAGACATATTTCTGTTCAAACTTTGATCGCATTCAGGTTCGTGGTCTCAGGATCATGCCCTGTGGGTATTTGACATAGGTTTGTGGTCCTTCGGCAATCGGATATTTGCGTTGTCGAGTATACAAGAGCCGCCTTACCAACGATTTGAGTGAGTTGTTAAATAGATTAACGACGGTGACACAATAACTTCTGCGTTTTGACTTGACGCTTGCCATCTTCGTTCTACTCGAAAAAAAAAGAATCAAAGCAATCCGTTTATCTGATTGAATACAGATAAAAGATATATTTTATTAAAAATATACTTCTATTAATCTTAATGATAAATGAATTTTTAAAATGTAAATATAAAAAAATAACATACTTTTTTTTATACATGGCATATAAGCATCCACATAAATTAAAAGAATTTTTAATTGCTTTATCTTTTTATGTTAGAATTTGTAAAGCGAATAATAAATTACAAATGTGGCATGTATTAAAAATAAAAATATTAGAGGAGAAAGTGGTATTATGGCATCCTAGTTACATTTTATACAATAACATTATTAATAATCAATATTTAAGTTTAAAACTTGACAATTACATTAAAATGATATTGAATCGATTCTGGACTCAAAGTTACAAAATATTCACTACTTAAGATACTATTAATAAAAATGTGACGACATTGCATAATGATTCGAAGAAAAAAATGGGTGATAATGTGGCCTTCTATAAAAATAGCCTTAAAATATTAGTTTTGTTTAGAAAACAGTATTTGATTTCAAAATTAACAAAAAGTAAAATATTGTAAAATGTATGCAAATGAATGTATATACATTTACATACATAACTTCTGTATATAAGCTGCTCAGTACCTACTAAAAATCTTAGTACTAAAAATAGTACACGTAATATATAAACTGTAGATTAACAGTAGAGCTACAATCGATTATTTTTATATGAATAATTTTTTATAAAAATAATTATTTTTATATGAAAATCTCAAAAAAGAGATCGTGAGTAATCAATATTCGTAGAAGGCCATATTAGCAAACTGCCATACTATTGTTTAAATTTGCATAACTCAAAATATATACAGTCAAATAAATTCTTAAATAGCAAATATACACTCAAAAATACATATATTCATGTGATAATACACTCAAGTTTAAGAAAAATGAGGACAGGTCAAATGCTAAAGTACCTTAGAAATGAAATACTTAAAAGCAAAAATGCGTTATAATAAATTCTGAGTATTGATACATTAGCGTCATAGCGTAACGGCGAGCTACTGCGAACAAATAATTCCATACTTTCTAAATCTGAATCAGTGAATAATCACTGATATCAGTATCAAGTATGCCACTGGTAATCAGTGAATGAAATGTGAGATCCCTAATCTTTATTATGTGATCTAACTAATCTTATTTTAGTGCATAAATTCAGTGAATGTAATATTAGAAGATTGAAATTAACATGCAAATATTAGTATTTTAATTATATAATGCTCCAACATTCTTTCTTTTTTAGTTGAACTTTATTGATTATTCAAGTATGCCACTGGGTAATTAATGACTATCCACTGATTCAGATTTAAAGAATAAGTAATCATTAGGATTCGCTATATGTATAATAGCGGAGATATTAAGAGAAGCCACAATATATACACCGGCCATATAATACCACATTCCCCTCTATAATTATACTTCAATTCACAGTTCCGATATAAACTGAAATTTTTTACATTCTTTCAATTAACCAATCCCTTTTAAAAAGGAACAAAGGGAGTGGTCGTTGTAAAACCACATTCTCCTGGTCATGTTAAAAAAAGGTTTTAGTTTCCATAGAGAAGAGTCTTTGTCACATAATTTTATCGTGATACAGGCACTTTAATTATATACTATACTCAGAGTATTTTAAATTAATTTTTTAAACTGAAAGAGATTCAATGAACAAAAAATTAGTAAATAAAAGAAAAATACAAATTAAGAAAAATTTTATCACAGTGTGATTCCAAAAAACGAATTTAGAATGCATACGAATTGTAGAATAAACATCGTATTTCATAGGATGTCTAAGATATATAGCATAATAAATGTAAAGGTGAAATATGACATAAAACGTCGTATCGAAATACTTTGCGTGCTGTTTTTATCTTTATTTATCTGACTTCTTTCGTATCTCTCGTCGTAATGGAATTTCTAAACGTTGCGTAAAGGTGCAGAAAATTCGTTTGAAAATAATGCACTATCTCTCAGGAGAAATTACGTGAAAGAACGTGCGATGGTTTGAAAGATGCGAGTATCGTGACGACCGTAGCAAAAATCTTTAAGAACGCGCGTCATCAAGTGACTCCGAAAGAAATTAAAAAGGAATTTCTTCGACTTCCTCGGTTTTTAATACTTTTATGCTGCAGATAACCCGGAACTTTAAAAAGATTTTATCGAACTTTCTGCCACGTTATTTGACAGTAATGTAATGAAATTACTTGATTCACAGTTTTTGCAAAACAAGAACCGAACAAATTCGTTTTGAAAGTTAATATATTGTTAAATATTGCTAATGTAAAAATAATATAAATATGGTTATATAAAAATTGTGTACTGTAGGCATACTTGTCATATAATCGATATTCGTGTAACACGTGTCGCATAATTTATAGATAAATATCATATGTAGATATATACAGTATAAATGTTTTATCGCTTCGTATATTTCTCGCGTCAACAATTTGACGTAGTTTAGCAAATAGATAGATCGAGTGATATTTGTCAATTATATACGTGACATTTTATTGCAACTATAAAAATAACACACGATTCCATTTGTCTTCATGTTAATGGAATGAAAGGAGACACATATAATACATATATTTTTTTGACACGGTTAAAATTAGACAATCAATTACTAATGAACTTTTTCAATTTCTTTTCCTTTTATAAATTCTGTTTAAATCTAAACTTATATTTCGAAATAAAAATGGACTATTTTCGAATGTTTTCTGTGCAAGTTATAATTTACAGATTATTTTTATCTTTGGATAAGTTTTTTTGTGACTCACTCTTATAGTCGGATTTAAAATTTATTTGGCTAGAAAACAAAATTTGTTTAATAAATTATTTATTTGGATATTTGCGTGGATCATAAATTCGGTAGCAACTCAATGATTCTCATGAAACGGGCGAACTGTCGTTTAATGGCTCGTTAAAACGGTTGAGCCCGACCTGCCCGACTAGTTCCATAACCAAACAGAGATCAGCAGTTATGCCATTCACCGGGCCCGCGGGCTACACAGTTATAATTTTTCTTAGGTACATAAAGAGAAAAGATGATCGCCTCCGGGGTATAACGATACGTTTCGAAAAACATCTACTATATTATGCAAGCCGGCAGCTATTGAATGGCGTATCGGGTAAGGCCGATATATAAGTTCGCAGATTTGAATTTCTCACGAGTTCAACGAGATGATGAATATCTGTCCGCGATGTCATACACTGTATTCAATTTACATGATTATAGGCATTACAGCCACTTTTGAATAATTTTATTTAAACAGATTATATAAGTAATTCAGTTTATATAAATAATCGAATTATAATTTATTGAATAATTTTAATTATAAATAGAGAGATACACATAATTATGCATCTTGGAATTAACTGATAACCACGTTGTTTAATTTTCCTATCACTCGAATCGCATACTTTATAATCAATGTACTTTTCTTTAGTGTTTTTAACATTTTTTGATACTCGTGTAAATGGCACGGTCGATTCACAATGGAACTGCAGGAGCAAACGATCGTGCTATATCCGGCGCAAAAATATATCCGAAAGTATATCGTCGCGTTTGTATCGGCGAGTAGGATTTTCTGTGCATTCGGGGCGAGGAGTTGCGTGTGTTTGATCGAACCCACCTATTGTACGCGCGACCCGTAATACGGCGTTCGTAGGATTCACAGGGCCCCCGTGGGTGCCCTTATTGTTGGCCCCGGCGCGATGCGTACCCTTCGCTGTGTGCAGAAGTGCTTAATGTAATAATGCAATATAAAGATACCATCGGGAACTCGATGGCCCGTGTTCTTTGCTCAGCACACACGACCCTGTCCTCGTTCGACGAGATTTTCTTCCGGCGGGAACGTAAATTAATAAGCGAACCGTACGATCACGTTTCGACTTGAACTCGTAAATTTGGTAATTGGCTTCTTCAATTGATCGCTATGCATTGATATGCGTCACGGCATCTGCTTCTCGATTCCGCTTAGTAGTGAATTACGACGACGAGAGGAGAGTCGAATTGGCAGATTAGCTGTGCTATAGTGAGTTCGAGAGAGCAAATGTACCGTGACTTTAACTTTAACGAGATTTCGCGGTATTGGGACTGTTTTAGTCACATCGTCGTCTAAAGACTTGTAATTTAATGTACTATGTTTATTTCTACGCTCAATTTAAATTTTCAGATTTTCCAGTACTAACTTTTACATTTAATGTTCTGCATAACATCACATCGAAACGATGAACGAAATATACTTTCTCTTTTTTGCGATTTTATGTCTCATTATCTTTCTCCCGCCTTTATTTTAACACTTTTATCTTTATAATTATTTCATACAGTTTTGCTCTCTTTAACAAAAATATATTGCCGCGGGTTAATGTTAATTAGACGAATTTCAATTTTACGAGACATGATCATATTGCATTATATTTAACGATGGTGTTAACGGAAATGTGTATTATACCTAATTGTGGGAAATTTCGTTCAATTTCGATTTTAACGACGAAACGACGGGCTCATCAATTTTCTATAGCGTCGCTGCGGTTTTGCTCGCATGTGAATAATTAATGGGGTCAAAACCGGCGCTGAATCGTACGGCCGATAGTAAAAGCGAATTCGACCGAGCATAATTCTCAGTTTATAGTCTCTTGCACAGGTGCAGAAATGGGCAGTCGGATTAGATCCGAACCGACAAAGATTTATCGGCTGTCGTGGCACCGGCGACACCAACGACAAATTTTTATCCTAGAGCCAAAACGTGAAAGTCACCAGTACTTTTTCCTTTCAAGAATGAAGTCAAATGATTCTTGTCTTCGATGATTAAGTATCGTCATTTTATCTTATTGCAAGTTATAAGCAGAAAATACTCTTTAAAATTGTCCTTAATTTAATATGGAAAGATTATTTATATGGAGTAGTCAACATTTTAATAATCTTTTTTACGAATTAAGAATTATGTTTTAGAAAAATTTGGATTACTTTGATTAGTTATTAATTAATATATTATTATTATTATTTATTAATATAATTTATAATATTGTTTCTTAAAATGAATTTTATAAGCTATAAACTTACTTCTTTTGTTAGTCATTCAAGTGTAGTAGTCTATCGCGAAAGCAGTTTAAAAAATTCTAATATATTTGTCTTTAATTCAGAATTAGATTTATCGTATCAAGGTCTTCGAGACACAGATCTTTAATTGAATTTTCCAATCTTGAGCTCGATTTTTCTGCCTGCCTTAGAATCCAACAATTTGTCAGAGAGCGCGTCCTATTGCCCGCGATAATGAAGAAGGCCAGGTCAAGAGGGGTTACCGCTGGCCACCGAATAAATTACGTCACGCCTCACACGGTATTCAGGTAGCCACCAGGTGTCTGCGTACCCGACCAGCAAAACTATCGAGCTATTCGAAAATTTTCGCTGCTCCTCCAGATTTCTTCAATTCAATATTCTTCCTCCGCCAATATGCCTTTCGAACTCGCGTGGTATGTTTTGCCACAATGTGAGACTTTCTGTCCCTAACATGTCGGCTTTGTCGGCGCTCCGCTGTCTCGGTGGCGGACTCTCTGACAAATTGGCTGGATCGAGGTTGAATCTCTGCTTTAAAATGAAAACAAGTTTGCCCATATAGGAAAATCGATTGATTCGATTTTTAGGATTCATTGATTTTCATCATCAATGCCGAAGGCTCAAAGATGGACGAGCAAACGTTTTCGCGATCGTTGCAGGAAATTATAATGTACGCTTGCCAGTAAAAGATAAGGTACTCCTTGGGAATTTTATTTTGTCGACGGTAAATGTAAGCGCAATAAAAGTTCGCTGGATTCTCACACAAGTAGGACAGATCGCAAAGTATATATATTATATACTTTCTCAAGTACCATCCTTGAGTTGAGTAAATGCATTTTTCAACTTCTTTTATTCATATTTAAAAAAAAATTTCTTAGCGGTTATCAAATTGTCAAGAAAAACTATATATATATGAATTTATTATGATATTCAATGATATACACTTATAGAATAATTAAAAATTACGTTTAATTTGATTTTTTTATTATATTTTTAAAGAGCCATTTCAGATTTTTTTACATTTAAAACAGAGTCTGATAATAGTTGCCAAATATTGAGTGATTTAATGTCAATTCGATATTTGATTAATATAATAAAAAATAATTTTATTTTTTTTTAATATTTAGTAATTATTATCAAACATTAGTTATGGTTATATTATTATATTTGGTAATGCTTATTAAATATTAAAAAAAAAATAATATTATTTTTTTGGTTATATTTTAACTGAACATTTGATTGAAATTATTTCATTCAATTTTGATAGGTACTAGGCTAGACTCTTTTTTTTAGTGCACATGAAAACGGCAAGGCATCGTATCGTAACTTCACGGTATAAATCGCGACTATTCGAAAAGTTTGCTTGAACCCCGCGAATCCGCAAAAGTCGGCGAAAATCTTTGGCAGCTGTCTCGTTTCCACGCCTATTTCTCGCGTTAGAACCAAACTATTTGTCGGATGCGCTATGGAGCCCTCCATCAGGATTCGACATGGTGGATCTCTCGAGGATCTTCGAAAAGCACGAAGGATTTCACGCCTCTCCACGAAGAGAGCGCTCGTCGCGAACCGTAAACGGTTCCTCGAGTGCATCGCCGCTGTTGATGCAACCGACCGTACACGAGGAAAATCTAAAGAAAGGTAAAAACTTACACGGACATGTGTAGATAGGTACACGATAGCTGCAGCTCGTTTAGACAGTCGTTTAAAGAGAACGTATTTGGAGCTACACAACTTTGCTAAACCAAACGAAATTCACAAGCTAACCGCAAATGCACTCTCCACGGTTACGTCTTTTCAGTGCTTTTTCATTGAACTATATGGTTAACTTTTTTTGTGCATCATGAATTTATATTTCTTGTGATCTTTAAATTTGCTTCTACCTTATCCGTTCGTGTAATTTCTGGTTATTATAAAATTGTCATTATTTATCGCGTACGGTATTACAAAATTTTTATGTGAATAATAGTATAAATGAAAAATTATATGAGTAAATAAACAAATAAATTATTTATAATAACGTTAAATATTTTGATATAATTTTTGATTTTTAATTTTCGTTCAATCCCACAACTTGTTTTTGTTTTACGAAAATGCGTATTTTAATTAACGCTATTGTATTGTGCGACTATAAATATAATAATAACCACTTGACTATACATTGGATAATAGAATCATGAATCGTGGAATTCGCAATTAGGGCAGAATTTAAGTAATTGTTGAGCATAATTACAATTATGTGCGAAAATGCGCAAGAGCCGTTGTTTTCGCGAGCGTGTGTATCGACAAACCATTACTAGCCACGAAGTTAGTAATTAACGCATGTAGTGAGAAATATATGCAATCCATTATTGCGAATTATGTCATGAGATTTAACAATGTATTAATACACTTGCGCCTATTTTGGTTCACCAATTTAAAAACTCACATGGATATTAATAAATTTAATTATTATATAAATACATTTAATTTGCAATAATATAAAGTAAATAAAAGCTTATTAGAGCCGACACGATTATTGATGCGTAAGAAAATACATTGTTGCAATTAAGAGGATGCTGGAATGGCCAAATTGCCGGGATTTTGCAGATTGATTTAAATCTCCGAATTTACTGAACGAATAAAAAATCCTTTAACAGGATTAAAGTAGACGCAAAATTTAGTGGTGCTTCAGGCTTTATACTAAAATCGAGAAAAAGTTAAAAACTTACATTTTTTCAACTCGTAGAGTTATCACCTGACATAGATGTTTCCTTGATATAAAAGTTGTATAACTCGTATGGACCAAACGACAATGCAGCACTAAGCATATTACGTGCATAAATAATACTAAGTTTATGAAACTAAGATTAAAAGCTTAAAAAGAAAGATTTATATCGATCTGGCGTCCATACGAACACTGAGCGAAGATTTGGAATAGTAAACAAAGCAATAATTGTGCCTAACAGTAGGTGTTTAATCTTGTAAAAGATGGCGTTGCAACATGTTAAATAAGGACAGATGAATGCGTTTGAAACACGATATATATAGTAAATATAAGAAATGATTAAAAAATGATACTATTATTGAATTTGAAATTTAAAAAAGCCTGTACTATCGACTTCGACCGTTGATCCAACATCCCCTTAAACGTACATATTGTTGACGTAAATTTTCACTTTTGATTTGGCCTTATATTAATCACTTTATATAAATGATACAAATAATGATATAAATAATCAAACTGTAAGCTAAGAAATTATTGCTACCAAATATAGTATAAAGAATATTCGCTCGTATAAAGAAATTATACATTTTTTATTAAAAATTTTAATTATATGTAATAATTATAAATGCATAAGTATTTCTTAATAAATAAAAGTGAAATTAAAGTAAAAAGTCAAGACATAGATTATATTTAAAGCATTGACGATGCCAATTTCTAATCCCAAAGAGGCCTTTTTCTTGTAAAAAAAATAAAGCGTGATACTTTTGTCCTTTTGTACAAGGTGGAAAATCCATAAGAGAGCGAAAAAAGGAGAAGAAATAGGTTAATAAGCTAGCTTTTAATTTTTTAATTTTGTTCTCAGCTTAGACATTACTTAATTTACTTATGCAAATTTATTGCTGTAGGAGGATGAACTTATACACGACTTTACTGTGAAATAATTTAACTTTTGATTTAAACCCTCATATGTTCTTGTTAAAATTCACATACTGCGCTTACAATCTATTTTCTCTTATCTTCAGATTCGCTAGTTTTTATATTATACATTGCTTTTTACATTATACATTGCAAAATTATATTTATAAATTTTACCAAAACTTTAAATTTACAGAATTTTTTAGAAATTTTTATCTATTAATAAAAATTTATTCACTAATGCAAAACGTTAGAAAGATTATTTAAAATTAAATTTAATAAAAAGTAAAAATTTGATTTTCGATTACTTTCCACGTGAAATGGAAAATCAACTCAACTTTAATTAATGTTATTTGATATCTGTTTCAAAGGGAACAGAATTCGCAAAAATTTAATAAAAATTTTTTTCTTTTAAACAATATTTTAATTGCTGATTACGTAAAATAATATTTTTAAAAATTTGTGGCAACATTTATATTTAAAAAGAATTACAGAGCAATTGAAAATTTTATCATATATGCACCACAAAATTCATATAAACATTATTTGGGACTTATAACAAAAAAAAAGACAAAGTACTTGTGTAATTTACGAATGAAAGGATAAGTCGACGAATAAGAGAAAAAGCAATTGAAGGTATTTTTAAAGAGGATCATTTCTTTTGCGAATGCTGTAGCATTTTACCACAAGAGATTATTTCGCTTAAAATCTGAACAGCAGTTATATCTGACGAAAATTCATGATTAACAAGAACTACAGAGTTTCTTTACCGTACTGTAATACCGTAAGTTACGTTTGTTTAGCTTTGCAGAAAGCGCAAAGAGACTTTGTTTCTAAAAAAAAATATAAATAAAAATATTTGAAATGTTATTTTCAAAGATAAATGAACATAAGTTTATTATAACATTGGTTCAATTTATTATTGAATTACTAAGATACTTAATTTGAAAAAATTAAAATGGTATCTACTATCTAATTTAATCGAGAAGATTAATGCATATAATGAAAATTCCGTTAACAAAATGTATATATCAGTCTGTTTTACATTTGAATTTATTTTGTAATGATAAATTGATTTATCGTACTAATGGCCAGATTTAAAATTTCCTCGCAATAATATTTTATCAATATATTGTTTTTATAGATATAAAAGATACAAGAGTAATTCATATTATAACTCATTCACTTACTCTTTGTCTATGTCAGTTCACACTCATTCTCTTGGCTGTTAATCGAGGCAAGATGCACGCAGCACGTTGCATCTCACATATAAAGCCGGCAATTAAGCATGAAAAGTGAACTGCTAACTCGTAAAAGGGCGTCGCGACGCGACATGGCGTATCGGCGTCGACGTCGCGTCTTTTAGATTGGCTTTACGCTTCTGCATGTGATGCAATTTCCAACGATAAAGGAAGAAACGAAAAGGGAAGGGGATCAGTTTTAACGACGGTCCAACCGATCGTGGTTTTACGTGGGGCGAGTGGCTCCGTCACAAAGGACGGAAATTGATGAAACTTCTCTATCCTGATGACGACGATCCTCCGATACATTTTCGATTCGCGTCCGTCCGACGCTCGAATGCTCGAAAGAAATTCTTGCTGCGCGACAAAAAGGAACCCCGCTCCTTTCTACCGCCGAATAAATCGATTCGCGAAACCCCTGCGGGGATACCTCCCGTGAAATTCCTCACGTGAGGGGAAGGAAACAGTGCACTCCCGATAAAATCGTTGCTGCACTTTAGCGAGAACATTTTTTTTTCGCGTCGATGTGAGCGAATCTCAGATGGTGTATAACATATCGGGAAAACAAAAAGCGCAAATAATATTTTTTTTTCAAACAGAAGCTTATTATGGATGTTCACCTTTTACATAGCAAAAAATCGATGGCGGTTGGAAAAAGGGCAAATGACAGTATATTGCCTCCTAGAAAGATATAAAACGCGATACTGTTTTTTCCTCTATGTGGAAAGCAATCTGTATTTTTCTTCATAGGGATGAGACAGATCGGAAATTGAAGGATTAAACGTCGCGAACTGCTTTTCGTTCGTTAAATTGCAATAAACGATGTGCAACGTTTCGCAAGAACAATTCTAATAAATTGTATTTTTAGTCTGTTTGATTATTAATCTATTTTCATATAGAAAGAGAAAAAAAAAGACATTGAATGTAGATATTGTATTTGCAAGAAAATATCTTTCGGTAGTAAGCTGAACAGGAAGAATCAGCTATTCATCAACTATCTCGATTTTCGCATTTACTCGGTTTTATTATGTGGTCTCGAGAAACCCGTTTCGTAATATCGCTATAAATTGTACCGCGTGCCAGTAATGACAAATTAAATGAGGAAATCGATCTTTCATGCGGCGACACCTGACATCCTTGTATCTATCCTTCTGCGATACGGACCTCGAAAGAGTCAAAGTCGCAAAAGGAATATTAAGAACACAGTTCTAATATGAAATCGATATTCATAAATAAGTAATGAATTGAGTAAATAATAAATTTTCATCGTCTTATACCGTCATCTTACTATCACATATCGAAAAATAAATATAGATAGACTATACGTAATATGTAACGTGACCTTATTTGAAAAATAAATAAGTTAAAAGATATAAAGACTTTTTAAATTTTTTATTTTTCTATATCTTCCAAAAATTTGGATTTATTTTAAGCATCCTCTTATGATATTTTTTTGATATATTTGTTACACGAAAAATTTCCTATTCACGTAAAAATTTCCTCGCTGTCTCGGTCAGTAAGCAATCGAATTTTATGGCGTATGAAATATTGACTTTCAACATCGCAATCTACGCAGCCATCATTCTATTATGTTATTAATAAAGCATTAAAAAAAGGTTTTTATATACGCGGAGACCGTAAAGGGTGCGGGCGGTAGCACAAGGCAGTGGAGTACATATCGTTGCGGCTATAAATGTGAAGAAAAAAGAAAACGCGGGAAGAGAAATACACCGTTCCAGCCCGACGCAAATTTACGAGAAATTCCCTCGCTCGCGGTCTACAGGCGCTAATACGAAATCAATAATCGACCCCGCCTTCATCCTAGCGAGAGGACGAAGGCCAAACTTCTGGCGAATGAATGCTACTTTTCATTGAAACATGTGTCTGTGTCTAGATTATTCTTCTGCACGGTTTCTCTATCTCTTTTGGAGTACCCCAAATTGGACATAAAGACCCCAGAGCCCCGTTGGGATCACCGTTAAATTCAATGATCTCCGAGAGTTCGTATTATTCTCGTAGTAAGTAACACTGACCAGATGGTTAGGCTCTTCTTCTTCTTCTTCTTCTTCTTCTTCTTCTTCTTCTTCTTCTTCTTCTTGGTTTGTATGCTGGACCGTAGTAAGTTCATTCACAAGTGCTCGAGACGTTGCCATTGTAACCTGTAGTACCTGTAACCTAGAAGAGTCTTGGGCGATATAGGTAAAATGAGCCCACGTAAAATTTAAATTTTTCGCATCGCCGGGAATTCTCATTGAGCTTCCGAGTGTATACAATGATAAAATGCAGCTCGACGAAGAGAGAATAGAACAGAGATGGTTCAGGAATTCTCGGAGGTGGCAAAGGAGATTCAACTCGGCGTTGAGATGCAAAGGCCAAGTGCCTCTTTCGACTTCATTCATCGACGGCGCGATGAATGGAGATCGAACGAATGGCATCCTGCTTTTATAGATATCATACGAAGTAATAGTCACTATGAAGTGTGAGAAACCACGGGATATCGTGGGTGTCACTTGAGAAGTCGATCCTGCGACTTCCAACCGAAAGGCAAGGTCTATGAAAAAAGGTTTAAGAGTGATCCTATTAATTTCCCCGGAGAGATCCTTGCGGTAGGTTTCTTAGAAAATTAGATGCTACCGATCAAGTAAACAACCTTTTCGAAGGGACGCCCGGTTAACGAGAAACGAATTATAAAATAATCAATGAGGCTGTCGTGAAAGGCTAGGCAATTAGACACAATGACCACGTTTAGCAGAATATTTATTTTGCAACTGTTTTCTTAGTGCTAATTGGATTACACTTTTATAAAAAGTAAGTTCTAAAGGAATAGTCTTACAGCGAAGAAAATTGCAAAATAAACATTTGCAAACAGTTGCAAAATAAACATTTTACTGAAATTGATCATTGTTAATGTTTATTGACAATAGACAAATACTTATTTTTAATCTTTAAACATCTGTATCTATATGGTACGCGTCCGATTTTTCTTTTTTCAATACTTTTTCAATATTTTTTTTGCTGCTGATAATTTTTATTCATAAAGATGTCTACATACATTTGCTTGGTGTCAATGCCTAGCGTTTTAATTGAAAAACAATTTATTTGCAATGTGTTTATTTTTATGAAAGTTATAAGCAATCGAATTGAGTTGTTCCTGTAGTGTTTAAAGGTTAGATATGCGCAAAGTCTTTTGGAAAAGAAACATTACACTCTTCTCTACAAATTTTTTAGTATATTTTGTTGAATTTAATTACCAAAAATTTATAAATATCTTGATACATTAGACGTAAAATTAAAATTTTGTCGAAGACGATATTATCCACATGAGATATTAATTGCGGAACAGCGTTTTATTATTTATTTATCTCTGCACGCGCTTAAAAGTGTGAAAAATGTCAGGAACGAAAATATCGAAGGTTGCCTTGCAATTTCCGAGCTTTGTGAACCGAGATTTACTAACGCATCGATCGAATCTTACTAGAAGAAAGGCGTTATATCTAACGATAATACTGCCTACTTTACTCCCACATGCTACATCATGCTTGATAATAAAATAAAATACGTGGGTAAACAGCAATTTACGTATGTCACGCTACACGTGTGCGCCCTTTTTACGCCCACCATAAAAAACAAACTACGTACTTTTCGTATTTTGCGTATTTTTTCTACGTAAACGGTACGCAGGACAGGATAAATAAAAAGGTGGTAGAGGCAAAGTAAATATATAACTTGCTAAACTATATTAAATATCTTTCAACAATAATTAAATTTCATCAACAATTCACGATATTGAAATACCCATTTTTTTTACGATTCTTATCAAATTTTTTATTTAAAGTGTTTCGAATTCTTTCGGTATTTTATTTTCATAATCAATGTCATAAATATATATTTGAACAATTCTATTATATCTATTCTCTGATACTTTTTGTCATTATTGAGATAAAATAATATTGTAATACTTAAATATATTGTATCTTTACTATGTAGTTAGAGTTCTGTAATTTACGTGTTCTTTCTTATACGTAAATTCGAAAATTTAAAATAAAAAAAAATAAATACGGTCCTTTGATATTCCTTAATGTCGAAACTTATTTTTCTTCTCTACCTCCAAGATCAACCAGCTTTCTCAATCATAAATCTTTATTTCTCAGAGTTTCTTAAAGCTCCACAAGCGACTGAGAGTACGGCTTCTCCATGATTCTTTTTGCTGGCTGCACTATGGAAGTGCTGTATTGCTTGACGTCTTTGATAAAGTGCCAACAGAGTCGCGACTTTTAACTCGAACATCTGGGTCACGGTCTCTTAATATATTAAATAGTTCATAAAATGCCAAAACACGCTTAATTTAAATTATTTGTGATAACTTAATATTTAAGAAGCGTAATTATGCACAAAAATAAATTTTAAAAGAGTAAATTAAAAGGTATAAGTACTTATATACGAAAAAACATAACTAAACATAATTAAATAAAACGAGACAGAATGGTTACAGGTACGTATGTATATAAAACGTTACTAAAGTAAGAAGATAAGTTACTTTTTCAGCCTGTAAAACGTGTATGAGGATTATAAGAAAACTCGTTTAATCAGTACTAATCATGAAATATGCTTAATTTATGAAAGTGATAAAAGGGGATACTCGTGGTATCACGATGAGTGGATAAAACTTTAGAAAGATAGCCAATCTGGGGCGAACTGAACAAGGGATTTTATGCATCTCGATAGCGCGTACCGTTTTTCCCATCGAGAGCTTTATCGCGTTCTCTTTCTTCTTTCAGTCGAAAAATTGAAATACGAAATCCTCCATCGGCCACAAACTTTATAACGATGAGAGATTGGCTAACGGTCGGATGTGCAATGTGCATTTCAATCAATTATTGCAATTTTCACTCATGTATGTTCATTGATTATGCATAAAGTGACTAGCGAAATGTGATTGTCATATATGTATAATGGCATTACCGATTACTGTAAAAGTGGGATTATAATGTAAATGTTTTTTGAGAATAATAATTAGAATGGACAAATAATTTTTATTAAGGAGAGAGAGTAGGAGAGAGTGAGAGAGAGAGAGAGAGAGAGAGAGAAAGAGAGAGGAAATTGGGAAGAGACTGCCTGGACTGCAAAGTAAGATGGGAAATGAGAGGTGATATGATTAGTATGCCTAGTGCAACGGAAGCGGAGGTCCGTGTATGTATGTATGCGTAAATATTGTTTAAGTTAGGTAGGATTAATTGTAAGTTGTATGTTATACGTACATATTTACGATGTGACATTATTAATATTGTATACAATTGTAATCCCGAGAGGATTAATAAAGTTTTAATTTATTCAATTTTTATTTGGAAAGATTGGAGTCAAAAGTAACATGGATAAGTTGTAACACTTACATAAAAATATTATAAATATAATAAAAAGAACAAATTAGACCAAACAATTAGACTAAACAATTAGACCAAATTACTATAAAAATATAGTATATTATAATTTTTTTCTAATAAAAAATTGAACATTTTATAGATTAAAAATATAATTTTACGCCGTTTACATTTTAGTAACTTAATGTAACAACTTATTCACTTATTGAGGTACATTAAATTCCTTGTCCAGTTCACTCCATCTTGGCTATCTAAAGTTTTATCCATATATGATCATAATATTGCAAGTATCCTTTTTTATCTCTTCCGTAAATTAAATATATTTTATAATTGTATAGATAATAAAAAATTATATTGATTAATATAATAACTTATAACTATCAACAAATACTATCGCATGAAGATCGCACGTTCTTTATACGCTTTAAACCCTTTGATATAAATACGTTAATACGGTTATTTGTCGGATCGGATATATAATACAAATGTTGAATAATTAATGGACGATGCAATTTATGGGACGATTAATCGCGAAGTGCACGCTGTGAGCAAGAACGCAAACGAGAGTGAATTCAACTGAACGCGTCATTAAATTCCGCATCGTTGCGTCATTCGATACCGTTCAGGCACTGGCGCGAGGAACGTTAGCAGGCGACATTAAGTGCAAAGTATGTACAAATTGAACATTCCGAAGACGACAAGCACAGCGATTGAAAAAAGAGACGCAGAGATGAGCTGAGCGTCAGAGAGAAGCGAATCGTCATTCTTCTAGCGGACGAACCACAACCCCTCCGTTTCCTTGTGCGAGGACGTTTATTAAATTAGGTAGTAAGGGGACAGAGGGTTGTGGATGCGACTTGCGCAAACAACGCGGGAGGGGGAGGGGGGGGGCAAAGCGTGGAATGCGCGACAAGGGTGATCCGTTGTTCAATGGCGATTGTTAGCCAGGGAGGAGAGAAGTTACGGTACAAATGCATTTCGCGTGGGGTGCTAATAATCATGACGGTACTATCGTGATTAAAATGCATCACTTAGACTATCAGGGAGACACGTTCGTCGAATAAAATTATGTCTGATCGATAAAACTGATTAATTCATACAACTACTCGTGGTAGCTTTTGTAATTTTATGTTATTTTTCGCTACGAAGCTTAAAGCGAGCTGAAACATGACTCCAGTTCTACCAAAATCCGACAATACTTGGTTAAGCGTATCGATTATACGCTCTCACACGATATCTGAAATTAATATAAAATCATCGTCGAGTTATTAGGGAAAGTTTGTCGATTCATTGCGGATCGCTTGCATATTCATTGCACCTCGGGAGCTAATAACTTTACCATTATTGTGCCAGAATGTAACGTGAACCCTCGAGTCACAGTCGGCGGTCACATTCATTTTCCAACTGAAACTTTATGGCATCAATAAATGCATGATGTGCTACTTTTAACATTACGTGGCGAAATCCATCGTGACGATTTTTTTCGTGTTACGCGCAACTAAAAATTGTTCTAGGCTCGGTATATTTTCAACTGTGATTATTATGACTCGTAGGGTCGGCATAAATCGATTGTTAAATGCTGTACAACCTGCCAGCAATCGCACGCAATTGCAAGGGACGATGGTGAACTAATTTAAAAGAAATATTACACTCTTTATTGTGTACATACAACAATTTGGAATAACGATTCGTACATTTTTAGTACATCTTGTCTAAATATTTCTGTATGACCGTAATTAAAATTAATATTCCCAAGTTACACAAATAACTTTCAATTACGAGAAAATCCATCATGAAAATTCACACGTATCACACAGAATCAAAGGTAAAAGACGAAATTTACAATGTGAAAACAAATTGGTTATATAATTTCCATTTTCACAGAGTATCAACGCATAACAAAATAGTTTTTTCCCATCGCTCACTGTCATCGAATCTACCAAAATCAGGGTTTGCTGTAATAAATATGTAAAAAAAAGAAAAAGAGAGAGAAAGGGAGTATATATGTATACTCCATTTACGGCTGCAAAATTTTCAGGTTCTATCGCGGGTTTATTCCGCGCTTTTATATGCGTACGTTGTCGCAGCCGTCAGCGTGACGCGCGATATATCATAATTTTGTAACTGCTTTCCTCGAGTATGCACAGGGTGAGGACCTCGAACATGTTTCCCGTATTCATAACCCGACAATGGGCACTTGAACCTGCCTTGTTAGACGGGAGCGGCGAAGCGTGGAAACTGGGTGGAGTCGGCACATAGCACCTATAGCTTTCAGGACCCGTTGCTCGTTATTGATGGTCTTGTGAATGAAAGATCCTTGCATTTATATAACTCCTCCTCGATGAGAGCGCGAGGTCGTCGATCGATCGCGTCATGATTGCGAAAGCTGTCTTCTCAAGAAGTCACGAAAGCACCGACGAACGGTGCCGTGAAAATAAATTCGCAGATCAAGCCTGTAATTTGTGCGTACGATTGTGACATATTCAGTAGTCATGCTTTTAATGATGCTTAATATTTTTCCTTAATTATTGTAGCTTATCGCGCTATTAATCAGTATTTTGAGATTATAATAATTAATTTAATATTAAACATTGTAAGGTAAGGGGGAACGATTTCGAACATAGTATAAGTCTGAACAAATTAAGATTTGAATAGATGTTTTCTCTTATTTGACTTTTCCTGAAATATCCAACTTGCGAAATAACGTAATTACTGGAGTTACTTGGTATATGTTCTTAAAATTGCTAAAATAATAAATTTATATTTAGTATGAATAAGAGAATAGGATATTTAATCATAATCAATAGTAGCACATCAGAATTTCTACATAAATGGAAATTGGAAACAATGTTGATTACTATGTCATTACGCTATTATAGAACTGTTTGTGTAGTATTAATGTCTATCACGAATATTATCATATATAATGCTTTCAGGAGAGAATATTCAATTTCTCAATATAATTAGAGGTTTAAATAACTTTTATTCGAATATAATTCTAAAGTCAGTTAATTCGAATTAAAACATCAACGATATTTTTGTTAATTTTTATTGAATTATTTATCTTATGATACAATTATTTATTTTAAAATATACTAATTAAATATTTTTTATCGTTAAGTTACGCGTAAAGCCATTATAACGCATTATTTTTTTCGTATTATTTTTATAATAAAACAATGTATCTCTTTTTGATCTATTTTTCGTTTGTTCGCAAAATAGATACAGAGGCTTCGCATAATTTTCTGACATCCCTTGCGAGCAGATATCACCAAGTAAACTGCGGGGAACTCAACTCCCGGTTGAAATTAAGTTGACTATAGTCACTTGAGGAATCAGTACAAGTAATCAAGTCTGTTTGTCCAATTAAAAGATACATCATTAACTAAATGCATAAAGTTAGATTCTCAGAATGCTAGTATTCGCTTTCTCGTGCCGAATGATTTTCTTGCTAATTCCAAATAACAATTTAGCAAATAATGCATATCCCGATGTTTATTTTTGAAACATTTTCACATATTACAATATAATCTTCTTTTTACATTAATATTAATAGATCATATTTTTTTTTAAACTTACACAAACATTTTTCAGCTACACAATTATTTAAGAATTACGAAATTTGTTTACTCTGAAATGTCACGTTTCGCTCAAAATGTCGCTCGCAGTGTTTTTCCATTTATTGGCGCAGCTTGCAACCGGCAACGAGATGAGTCCTGACACGCGCAAACGGGCGACCTACGCAATCGGTGAGAAATTGCACGGGGTTAATTCTTAATTAAATTGCGCACGCAAGTTTGTTTCGTCACGGGACACTCCCGCCTCGTATTTTCCGCGCGCACCTGCACACCCCCTATGCATGCCACGTGGAATCCGTAGAACGTCGCGTCGGGGCGTCCACGATCAAATAGAACAAATATGCGTCACCCGGGCACGTTCTCGAAACGTAAGCAATATGTGTCTGCGACCCTAAAGCATCGAAAAAGACACAACGACGTGCTATATTCGCGGCACGTCGAGGCCACATCACTGGCGTAGAATCGTGAATTACCACTGTGTCGATTTCGACCGTTCCTGAATGAACCGCGTATCTCAGGAGAGAAACGAAGAAAGATTGCGTATTTTTCGTTTCACTATGTGGCAGACATTCCGCTACAAACGGTTAATTTAGTTGTCTATGTAATAGGAAGCCTTTATCTTAATCTTGGAAAAACTCTCGAAGAATAGACAAACAGTTCTCTCTTGAGATATTAAATGACGGCGAGAGAGAAAAGGAAATATGACAAATATAATAGATAATTATAAAGTACATGGAAATATAATAGGTAATTATAAAATACATGGAAATATAATAGATAATTATAAAGTACATGAAAAGGAAGATTTTACCGAAATTCAAGCAATGCTACAAAAAGTTTTTGACATTCTAACGATCAGTTTGAATGTCCTACATAATTATTTTGATAGCAAACTTATTTTCGGATCTGTATCTAGCTAAATTTTGAGATACTTCTGCAAAATCGTTCTTTCTGCAATTTAATGCACATTTATTTAATATTCATACTAAAATAGTCAAGTAGGAAGACATCCGCCAGAGAATTTGACCTTTTCAATTTTAGCATACTGCATTACGTTAACTAGCTAAATCGATTTGCTCGATTATGCAATTTTCGTCAAGTTCGGATGCAAAATAGATTGATGCGCGTATTATTCGGCAAGCGCGCGCGGCACGTTAGAAAGTCTCGTCTCGAATTTCGTGATATCGGAATCGCGCGAAACAGTTACGGCAGTTTCAAGGCAGTTTGGAGTAACACAGCGTGCACGTACGTGGCAGTTGCGATTGGTACGAAGTAACTGGGAGACTCGTAACGCGCGAGTCCGTTTCTAACGCCGGTGAGGTCGACTTAACACGCCGACACCACTGGAATCGGAGCACGCGGGGTGCAGGCCGTACACACTCTCTCTCTCTTTTTCTCTCTCTCTCTCTCTCTCTCTCTCTCTCTCTCTTTCTTGTCTCTCCTTTTCGCTCGCTCACCCTTTGTACAGGCTGCACGTGTGCTCCTGTCATGGTTTCCATCTTCGACGCAACAGCGCACGTTAATGCGCCTTATATACTGTATCGATATCGTGTGTGCCGGTTCTAGATACCGCGTAATAAGCACCAGTCAGTAGTCGAAAGGAGGGGAGAGGTCAATTATTCTATACGCTTTAATGTGGATAACATTAGCACGCGATGCACTATGCATGCCTGTTTGCATGATTGAATACACAGTCGAGGATAATGCAACGCCAGTGTTGCAATAGTTATCATTCATCTTTTTGCTCTAAATATGCTTGGATTCATGAAATAATTACGCTATGTATTTGCTTTAATTACTTCTAATGCCTATAAACAGGAATTAGAGATAGAATTAAAGCAAATATAACAATTCCGATGCAATTCGGATTATACAGTTCCGACATAGAAGATACAAATTCCAACTATTACTATCATTAATTCGCAGAAATTAAACGTTTGTAAACGCGAAGTTAGGAAAAAATACGAGATCCCCCCAATCGAATGTTACATTTGTTACGGTTCAGTAGTTCTTTACAACGATATTTTTTTACGCAGGCCTACTGTTGGAGTGTAATAAAAAAAAGGCGATGTTTACGCGAGAAGCGTAGCTACACGCGTCGGAGGAAAAAAGTTAATGATTCTCCTCGTCATTCTTCGAGACTGCTGCTGCTGTTACGCATCTCGATGAATGCGAAGGTGAAAAGCTCGAATGGAAATGAAATCGTCATCGATCTCATTTGAAAGTTGGCCGTACGACAAATTCGTATTAATGACCAGGCATGTTTTCTTTTCTACGTTTCTGCATACTCATCATCCGGTACAATGTTGACGTAACAGTTGCGAACGATCCCAGATAATTCTCGGCATAGCGGAGTTTCTCTTATTGTCGACTTCAAATTGATCGGATATCATATGTCGCCGAACCCAGTGACATTTGGACCTATGTCATGCAGATTCGCCGACAATCGATAGCATACGGCTGTATGTTAGTCCAATACGACATCCGATGCACTTCAATCACACGCGCTATTCATCTATCTGTAATCAAATTATGAAAAAAATATCACTAACCTAAGTAAAAAAGAGTCTCTTAGAGAGAATTATTGCATGTTGCAACACGAAGAGAACGTTAATCGTCGCGCAAGAATATTTTAAAAAACTTCTTTGTCCGAGCGTAAATTTTCTTTTGTTCTCCGAAGCTAATGCTACTGCGCTTTCTCATTAAAGTTAAAGTTAGACTTTCAGTTGCGCGCTGTGCTTAATGGCGTTAGAATATAACAATACAACAATGAAGTATTCACAATATTTCAATGCTATTAAGTAATTAACATTACCTTTTAAAATGCGGCATTACCGAGAAACGCGACGTTACTGACGCGAATTAAATCGGATTAAAGGATACAAAAACGAACAAATAGAGACAGAGACGATTTCTACTGTTAATGCCGCTCACGAAAACTCTCGCGACACCATCCATCCACCTCTTTCCCGATGGGAATTTTTCACAATGGCGTACACGATTTTATGTTGCATCGTAAAGATAAGAGGGTGGAGTAGTAAAACTTAGAACAAAATTCTGCAAAAACGGGAAAACAAGGTTAACACACCTCATGGGATCGGTTAAAAAAGAACTATCCTTGAAGGTTTGTCTATCATATTCCCTCTAGGCTGATGTCACATACTAAACCAACTTCACATTTCATACGCACATTTACACGTACACACATACATATATATTTATTCGGCATTATATGTGATCAGTCGAACACGGTCGAATATCTACAAAGTACGTCTGCGTACGCACGCGTGGCATTGTGCGTGATCAACCACACACACGCACTCGACGAATGAACAGCACGCGGGGCACGCGTCTTCGGCTTTGATGCACAATCAAGTGTCCCTCATTATTGTCGGCGGTTATTTGCCTGGTGGAGTAGTCAATGAGAAGTGATTTAGTAAACAAGTAGCATATTGCCGATGGCAGCCCGCTGAGCCATGTGATTTAATGATTCGTGGAATACGCGTATAGCGTAGGTAACTCGGGGAATCCATTCACTCCTGTCCTGGAGATTTTTCTCCCCTTTCTTTGGTGGGAAAACCGGCTTGCCGATAGCACTCTGCTAATTTAAGTGTCCTTCGTGTTAAAACGGTTGATGGCTCATTAAGTGTCATGTAGATAAGTGGTCCGACTAATCGATTTGTTTGCAAAATAGTTTTTATGACATTAACGCGACTTATGTAAAGAAAATAATTTTTAAATATATCTCAAATAAAAAAAAGGGATTGATTAATTAATGCGCTACAATTAAAAAATATAAGATTATTTTACACAATTTTGATATTCCTATCTAAAAGTTTTATTTAAATGTACAATTTATATTTAATCTAAAATTATTTAAATCTAAAAAAAAAATTATAATTGATAAGGGAAAGAAGCTATTTATTTCGTTTAAACATGAAATTAGACGAGAAGGAAAATAGTTCAAAATAAAAGCTAATTGAAATATATAGGAATAGTAAAATAATTTATTTTCGTAAAGATTTTGCAAGAATAAAAAGAAATGATTATTAGATGAAACAATTTTTAATTAAATTACATGATTATACGATTTACTTTCGTTACATGGATTTTAATTAAACTTATACTTACAATCTGGCATCGATTATGTAGCTTATAACCAGCATATTGTTCTCGTTTAATTAAACATGGCTTAGCCATAATGTTTTCATAAATTCCCTTGCATGCATGATTTAACATACCCAAAAACCGACGGTTTATGTAACTCACGTACGAACGTTCAAAATTATATCATGAAAAGAGTGATTCGTCGCGAATACCGAGTTTGATATTTTATGACGTCGATAAATTATTCGGTAACTTTCATGAAGTAAAATTCATTGCGAAAGTGTGCGGATCAATAATTCATCCAAATGCAATCTATTTCCTCACGATGGATCATTAATTTGTTCGATTTTTCTCTTTTTTATATTTCTTTATGAAAGCGTTAAACGTGTAAAATATTTTATGTGTGTTGTTTGTCCGCATGGCTATTTTATAAGTCGATTTTTATTGTAGACCCGAGTTTCGTGCATTCGATTGCTAGCCAACTGCATCTTCTTGATAAAACTGAACAAACCTAAAGGCAAAGCAAGAGGGGTAACAACCTACGTAGCTTAACCAGCAGCATGATTCTGAACTATTTCAACCTTGCCATTCCCAACCACTCTATATTATCGCCTGTACATGAACACGTGAACTAGCCTGGCGCGTCGAACAAAAACTTGGCAACCGCGATCGCGTGTCTTGCAAACTTAATGGATCGTCGTAAAAGCGCCATAAGGAGGAAAGGAGGAAGAGGGAGGAAAGGAAAGAAAGAGAGATCATTCGTTAACTGTTATAAAATGAAAGGAAGATATGCATATGTGCGTGTGTATTTCAGTGAATTTCTAGAAATATATAGCTAGCTTGACAATTTTCCAGAACATTAACTTCATATGACGTACGTATAGCTTTGTAAAAGTCGCAGGAAGTCGGGTCAGTTTAACGCTTGTGTCACAAGCGACGAGGCAGTCCAAGACGCCCTTGCGTTCCTTGGACATCGAGGGTAGTTTTGAGAAAGAGAATAGCACCGTTACTACCTTCTCGTTGTAGCACACTTCGTAGATATATGTTTGTCCCTTTGTGCCTGTTCGCCCTCACAAGGTTCTCCTCTCGCGATGCTTTTTTTCTATTCTGTGCAATGGTCCGGCTCTTTATTTCTTGCTCGAACGCTACCGACGCCCCTTGCGAAGGGGAGTTTTGGCGCGTGGTCAATTTTATTAATGGCCCACACCCGTGTCGTGGTTTACTTAAGCTTGAAAGACCGTGATGCACCTCCGTTGCTGTATAAAAGAATATGACGTTATGCGATTAAAGAAAATACAATACTTATAGGCAGAATATATATATATATAAAACTTAACAATCTTTATGCGCACGCAAACATCAAACAAATCAGAGTTATATATCTTAATTTTTTTACTTCTATTGATTTTTTTAGCAATAGCTGGTAATTTTTCGCATTTGTCCTGTTTCTTATGTACACATTATTTTACTTACCTTAACTTTATTTAATATTCTAATAATAAATTTTTGTAGTATTCGCAACTCTAATGTAAAAATATCATTTCTAATAAAATAAGTATGTAATATTATTTATAAATAATATTATAAGATAATACTCTGTATGGGGATAGTATTACGAGATAATATTATTTATAGATGTAAAATAAAGTTAAGATAGATATAATAATGCTTAAAAAAAAACAGGACAAAAATATATGAAAAATAAATAGTATCACGCAGTGCTAAGAAAACTCAATAGGAGTTTAAAAAAAAATAAAAACGGCAGAATTGAAACACATGATGGATTATTTTTTTTTTAGTGCGGAAACATCGCGTCTGACACGTCAGCGATATTTGTGATAATTTTTGAATCTATTAGAACGAGGTATATCGTTGCTGTATACTGAGGCATGTACGTCGTCAGCGATAAAAAATGCAGCGGAAAAACCGCTCGATAAATCCGCACGGTTGACAAGTTCGCCAATAAACTACGCTTAACTCAGCGTATGCCGAAGAAAAAAGTTTGATAATTAGATTCGTAATAGAGCACATCTCATAATTTATTCCGCTCGCCAGTGTCTCTACAAAATAAGAGAAAAAAACTAGAAATATAAAGTGGATGTGAAAAAAAGGGAAATTAAGAGATCAAGGGAGAGAATTTCTCTTCTTTTATTTCTGTGCTATGAACTTTGATTTCCTTTTGTATTTTTATTTTTTTTCGCTTAATTGACCCGATGATTATTCACAATTTCCTGTCTCGGCAATTCCGATTCGTACGAGTAAACAATGCATCCGACTGTCGTGTTCATCTTTCGCTGGCACGTGTACACGAGCAGTAACATACGAATGCGCGGATGTCGCATATGCATATGCATATGCATACATCGATGAAATGCAAGCGCGGGCGGTGATGACTTTTCGCCGCGAGAATTCGAACGCGTGACCTCGCGTGGGCGCCAATTGAGTGCTTTTCCTTTTTCCGTTTATTCTGCTTTGTGGCTTTTTTCGTTTGATCGTTCCGTCTTCGTGTCGCTATAGCACGAATGCTATCGCTGATACGTGCTGGTTTTTATTGCAGTAAACGTTATTGGCTCCAAATCTTTTTCTGAATGTGTAAAATATTACATATGTTTTAAAAATACATAGTATTGTCCATAAAAACTGCAATGAAATATTAGATTTCTATTTCGTTCTTTTGGCTCTCAGATATAGAAATTCAGAATTTATCTTCAACTGCTCCCCTTGGCAGACGTATCCCTAAGTCCCTGTTTGATCTATGCTACTATTAGTGGTACAGATAGGAGATAATTGACCAGTTTGCTTTACTAAACCTCTAGGAGAGATCTTGATGAGGAAGTGGTCGAAGAGGCAGCTGACATCGTCAGCTCGATATCATGTCTCTGCATATATTGATAGCCACTCGACGTTCGATGTGGGTCGAGATTATTTCTGGATAATGTATTTTGACTTGCACGTATAATTCAAATTTATCTCGATGATATTTTGCACATGAATATAATCTAAAATGACAGAAATATTTATTCGC
>NW_017305474.1:272173-284615 GCF_001594115.1 Trachymyrmex septentrionalis
ATATATATATATATATATATATATATATAAATGTCTATAAAAGCGAAATAATGTCATTTGAATTTGGCTTAAACTGCTCTGCATATTATTCATAGCAATTCTATTTATTTGCATATGAAAATCAGCAAAGAGTAAAATAAACGCGATCAACTCGTCAATAATTTCGTAAAATATTTCGGCTTGTCTGAAGCAGCGCATTGTTCTCGTTTAATTAAATTACTTTATTAAATTGCTTTATTAATGCAATAACACGAAAGAGCAATATAATTTTTGGGAAATTACATTGCGAAGCTGCGCTATATCGGTCGAATGAAAATTTCAATTATCTATGCAATGGTAAATTCAATGAGATTAAAATAAACATAAACGAGCTGTTGTCAGTGATTCCATGAGACGCGGAAATTTCGCAATTTGACACGATGCACTTTATTTATGTAGTTTTTTCACGATCTCGCTTTTATTAAAGATGCATTTTATGTCGAGAGAGACTTCGAGAAATTGACAAAGAGTGACAGGGATAGGGAGATATCAATAACACATCATGGAATTCTATATATTTTCAATATAACGTACATACAAGTGTGTGTTGTATGCATATATTGGTCCACATATACAAAGCATACGTACTTTCTGCTGTGCATCACATATCAAATTTGCGAGCGAATAAGTTACGTATGGGTATACGGCTTTCATGGCGATTTCTCTACAAGATATTTTCGTTGATTGCAAAAGGCCGATGTTGCTAAATATCGGAGTCACTTATTTCCGGAGATAAACTTCATTGGATAAATAATCTTGTCGAGCGTCCCACCTTATCAGCGTACAGCATCTTAGAAATATTCTTAAAAGATTCTATCTCTTGAAATATTAAGGTATAAATATCCCAAGTTTTTTTTTCGTGAAAATGACTGAGTGAAAAGCGAACCGATAGTGTTCCTTGGGAAATTTAAACTCGATATTTGTTTAAGCATTTTTTCTGGATCACTTACATTTTACTAAATCACTAGGATTGCATCACGAAGAATTTTTAGTAATTTACTAAAACGTAAGCAATCCAGTAGGAAAAAAATGTGCAGTAGGTTTTAGAAAAAAAAATCGAGAATCATTATTTTTTCGCAAATTTGAAGTTTAATAATGTTGCAGTCTCTTCTCTGATACGTACAAATAACAAAATAGGCTTACGCTAGTGTTAAAACTTTGAAACTAGCGATGGTACCTATTTCGGATCATCCGGATCGCCGCGGCAAATCCGCGAAATGGCACTTTTATTCCGCGAGTCCACGTAAATTTTCGATCTCGTGGACGGTGGTCGCCTCTCGGTTCGATTGGTGATTTAAAGTGATATTTGCTGATGCGAATGAGCGTTGAATTTTGCGCTAATCGTGTTATTAGAGACCGCGTCCGTTTGATTCAACCACGCGGCCGATGTCATTTGCAGTGGCACAGCGACCGGAAACTGTTTTCCCGTGACAGACGGATATTCGATGTAGAAAAGTCGAGGGGCCGTCACTCTGCCGCGCGCTGTAATTAGGTTAAACTGCAGCGGACATTTACACGAGCACGTGCACGCGATCGTGGCAACGGCGGTCGAGGAAAAATCAAATGAGGATCAACCGTGACAAGTACCGTCGCATTGTTACCGTGCAGTATTTGTCGGCACGTTATTGGTCGTGAATTTGTATGCTATTTGTGAAACATGCAGCCCAATACCACAAAGTAATCGATTGATGGAATTCTAACGTAGTTGTTTGCAAAGGATAACGTAATATTACGATGCATGCGTTTGTTAATGGTAAATAACAAGGTTATCGGAAGCTAAATTAGCTATAGCTCCGAGATAGCACATATGCATATAAACTCGGTTATATATCCTAAAAGACATGAATCGCTTTATGAACAAATATATATCCACAAAGTCTGTTGGAATGTATCATAACTACATACCCTAAAATATGTACGCATTTCCCTCATTAAACAGCAAGCGAGACAGAATCGATGTCTCTTCATTACAAAATACTCGAACGAAAATTAAATTAAATTAATTTAGCAAAAGCTATAAAATAATTGAGCTACGCACAATTCGTCATTTTTGCATAAAATCAAACAATCCCTTCAAATTTCATGAAAAATCATATGAACTGTTTCGATAAAAAATGATGTTTCACAATTGCTCTGTTTTACGTTTCTGTCACTCCAATGGAAAACTTCATCAATCTTTTATTCTGAAAGTTATTTATCCTTATAGTCGATCTAAATTTCAACTCTACCTTGTCTAAGTTCACGTCGAGTTTAGACTTACTGTTTCAAAAATATCAAATGCACGTGACTGCAATCTCGGGAATCGTCATGAAAGTTTTGCCCACATCGTAACAAATTGACGTTGCGCATGAATCGCGCGAAATGAAGTTTTTCCCGTTGCGCGTCAAAGTTCGTCTGTACATTTTTATCTTTCTATTTGCTACTCTCCATTCGCGTCCATCATTTTTTTCCGCGTGTACTCCTGACCGAAACAAAGAACCGCGAATCCTTGCATCAGGATTGAAAAACCGGGGATAAAAGGAGCACAATAACATGTAATACATTCCGCAACTTGGCAATGTCTACCCGCGAAAAATTGGCATGAAGTTTCCCGCGACTAAGAAACTACTTTTATGTGGAAACAAGTTTCGAGCATTTTTGGTTTAGCATTAAAATTCAAGTACCAGAGTTTTACTCTCTTGGAATACTTAAAGTTGCAAATCATATTACAGCTTTGACGTAACAATTTTCATCTTATTTTTTTCCTTATTTAAACATAATAATGTGATAAATATTGTTATTTTTTTCTAATATGTTATAATAAATTTTATTTTTACTTTTAAATAAACGATATGCATATGAAAATTTTTTAACTTTCAACAAAAATTGAAAAGTGCAATGCATCTTTTTTTATAACTATTTAACCTACAGATTATTTAATTTTTTTTATATTTTAGTCATGCATTCTACAGAATTTATATACTGAGTTTTGTGTAAAATCTGAGCTTTTACTCCCGGTTTTTTAATTTATCTTATATTTAAAAATTTAGCATTAAATAATTTTATAATCTGGCTTGTAAAATTCTTGCTGAGGGAAAATAGATTCTATATTCCTTAAATGTTGAACGAAATGTGTCACATCTGCCACATATATATATCTATATATATATACATATATATATACTTATATATTTTATATATATACATACAGGATATTAAAAAAACCATTCAGCATTTACGTAATACACACCATATTAAGTAAAAAGCTTTAGTGAACATACGATGAAAACTTAACCGTTTTTAAGATATATAAATAATTTTGTATGTTAGGAGTATCATAAATGACTTATTGGCGTCATACATATCGTATACGACATGAAGATTTACAAATCGCGTTCTAAATGTTCTGATTCAATTTTCATATACACTATATAATAAAAAATTTCACCGGGAATCACATTATCATTGAATGACCATTACGATTGGATAGGTATTAGAGAGATCATCTCATTGGATCCGTTCTTCCAAATAGTCTATTAATGCTACTTATTTCAATTTTTCTTTTTTCACGTTGTATGCAACAAGTAGAAAAGTCAATAAATCAATTATAATATTAATATACAAAATTATTTATATCTCAGAAACAGTTAAACTTTCGACTTTTATGTAAGACTTTTTTACTATGTGTGATGTATACTATCTATAAATAAATGCTGAATGATTTTTTACACACCCTGTATTTATCAAATCGAGAACTGAAATTGATAATACTTTTTTCTTTATAATTGATGACAAATATCTCTTATATATTTTACAATTATATTTAATGAACTATTTCCTAATAAAAAATTGTAATAGATATAATTAAGAGGACCGTCTATAGATGCATTTGCGGACATTTATTGGCCTTTACTACTGAAAAGATTAATTAGAGTCGATCATTTCTAAAACCGTAATCTGAAATCCAAGTCGCGTATGAGATTGAATAGAACACGGACCGTGCAACACGAGGTCGTCGTCACCGCAAGAGGGATGCTACGGACTGACGACTAGAAGCTAAAAACGGCATCACGGATCGATGCTACTGTCTGGTTCATGTAAATTCAGGTATCTCGGTGATCTCAGCATACGTTTTATCGTCTGTCTCCGTTATCTGTATTTGTTAGTAACAGATTCTAAATTCATTATCGTCGGCTGATTTTATCTCCACAGTAATTAAACACGGAAATGAAATCTCTCTCTCTCTCTCTCTCTCTCTCTTGATTATTCTTTAATTGGTTTTTCCTTTATATCTAAAGTATACTTCTTCGTAGAATTTTGTATACCGATAAAATATTCATCGTGTAAATAGTAAGTTGTATAAAATTAAATACAACAATGTGTGTGAGCACAATATTCGTACGAAGAGAACAATTTTGCTAAAGTATTTAAAAATGTAGGCAAATACAAGTCTAAAAATATCGTGTTAGCCCATTAAAATAATTATGTAAAAAACTTAAGACAAATAATGCTGCAAAAAATTTTAACATTTTAGTAACTTAAACGTCTTTAGTAACGGCTTACATTATTTTGGTTTTAATGCAATTATTTTTAGATCTATGTAGCCAAATTTTATATTTCCACAAAATCGTTTTTTTTTTCATGCATTGTCACTCGTTTATATGCTCTTCTCTGAATATTTTCTCTCTCTATTAGCTCAGAATGCCGAATTTTCGTTCTGTTTACGTACCCGAGTTTACTCTTCTACGCTAGAAATGAGCCAATATGGCGACTTTAATGCACTAATGCGATTCAACGGCGAGTTGGCCACTGTGACGTCATGGCCGGACGATGGCGAGCGAGATCACAATTCCGTCACGCTTAAAACGCGACAATGGAAGGGAAATGTTGCGGTCTTAAGCCAAACCCTATGCGGAGGTCTGTCCGACAGGGATCCGGTTTTCCGGGTCGCCCCAGCTACCGTATGCACGGGATGCTCTTTACGGTAGGCGTGGTGCCGAGAGCAAATCGTCTTTCGATGTATGCTTGAATGATTTCGAATGGATGAAACCAGACGAAGGAGAGACTCGTCGCGAAAACAAGGGGTTGCGGCGTTTGAGTTATAATCTCGGTTCGAAATACTTGTTCCTTTTTCAATATGGTCCCTAGGTGCACTAATTTATTATCCGTCATAGGCAATTGAAATGAAAGAAGAGCCTTAAACGAAACGTATACTTTAGTAACAAATAAGGAAATATTTAACATTAATTATTAATTCATTTGAGAGTGAGTTTGTATCGATGTGACTATTTTTTTTTTATTAATCATGTTTACACTTTATTACTCTTTGTAACGTATTATGTGCAAAAGAAAAAAGTAGGCCATCTCTCAATTTTATACATATATGTATACGCGTTTAGCGCTGAAAGTTCATACTTTAAACGTGTACATTTTTCACCGTAAATAATATAAACCTTCAGAATACCAGAATGAAAATCTGAACGTAAAACTTTCTTACGACATTCGGATGCCTACCTTTCTCTCACTGTCTTTCGTTCTCTATTACTGTTTTAACTTATTTCACTTTCCCAAGTCATTTTAAGCAACGCCTATCTGAAGCGGTATAATTAATGCAAGCTTTCTCATTCAAATGGAAACTCGACTCTGTTACCATGCAATTTTGCGCTACTGCTCAGAAACTGTACACAGAAGTAAGGATAGTAAAAAATACAAAAAAAGCAAACAGTTTAGAATTCCTTCGGAATCTTTAATTTTACGCGTCCCAAACAGTTCGTCTTAGGAATACAGCTAGTGCGATAGTGACCTCAATAATGATTAAGAATCTTATCTCTTATTGAGGGAAATTTGCTGCGAGCTTTCTCTTTCAATGGGCTCCTCGGGGAGACTTAAAGCGACGCGACGTCCTATATCTCTACTGGCTTACTTTTAATCTAGCCCGATCGTCTCACGTTTAATTCAACTCTGCGTCTTTCCTCCCTCCCTTCCACCCCTCTCTCTCTCTCTCTCTCTCTCTTTTTTCATCTCTCCTGGCCCTCTCTTCTTGTGGAGGCAAGAGTTATTTGAGGAAGGAACGTTGTCGTCGTCTGGCAATCATGAACAATGGTCGGTTCGTGAACAGTTCCTCGGCACAATCGGCATCGGGAAGCAAGGTATTGTCGGTACTTCAAGGTTTACCCATCGCCTATAGTGTATCTTTTCAAAAACGATCGATCGGATTCTTCGAAGATATGTACGCACGAGCGTGTGCGAGAGCGAGAACGATCGCGAGGGATCCATCTGCGTGATCTTCGAGCCGACCCGAACACTCTAAATGGAAGTGTCGGCCTACGTGAGGGATGGGATCTCTTCTCTCGATGACTTAATTCGTTTTGACGTCGCAGTTTAACCCACCCGATCCATTCCCCCGCCAGACGACAAACGGTCTTTTCTTTCTCACTGTTATTTAGTAGCTGAATTAGAGCGTTGTGCACTTCGGACAGATGCCAGATCTCGCGATAAGCAACGGACTGACGCAACTGGCTGTAGAATATAAATATGAATATCCTGTGCGACAGCCATTGTTTAATGTTGTAAGTAATTCGTATATAAAATACAAAATTTGCAAACATTATATATACGCCAATTAACTTGTAAATATTATTTTTAAGTAAAAAAAGACATCAATCGTATTTGATGATTTAATCATTTCAATTTAATATTACCCCGGTTTCGGTGTCCAATATGGTGGTAATATGATCGCATATTATTGCTCTCTAATCAAGAAATCTAATGTGTATAATCTGTAGCAACTTAAACTATAGAGTGGATTACTTACTGGCGATAAAATCTGATATATTCACCTTTGCCTGAGTCGATAACGAGATAAAAATCACATAATAGTTATTATAATAGCAATGATTTATCTAACATACGATGCGCACGCGCGCTTAATTGATTTCTACATATATTATAAATAGTATTTTAAAATATTTTCTATTATTATTGTTTGCATAAATAACAAAATATTTAAAATAATTTCAGAGTATTTAAAATAATCTCAGAATATTCATAAAAAATAAATATTATGTAAAAATATTTTACGATCTCTTATCTTGTTCTATTTAATTAACGCTTATTAGTTAAACGATCTTTAAATATAATATTTAAATAACTGATATTTAATTGATATTTAAATACTTATAATTGATATTTAAATACTTTGGAAGATATCGACTGAAAATTCAGGAAAGTTTTCTTAATTGCATTTTTTTATTATGATGCTCCCAAACTTTTGTCGATAATTGAAATACTCACCTCAGTTCTTTGCTCAATTAAAATCCTTATCATTTATCTTGTCGAAATTCATTAAGCGAGGCAACATGAAGTTACGGTTTAATGTCTCTAGATATCCATTAATTCTAAGTACCCAATTTAAATTTATCATATATACAAGTTATTAATAATTGTCTTTGTAATATAATACGAAATACATCACAAATTTACATTTGCGTTAACCTACTTTAATAATTTCATTATTCTAGGTCGTACAAAATTCAATGAAGCCAAGCAATCTTCGTAGTTCCCACAGCTTCGATTGCCGTGTCACAATAAGGTTGCACAAACGATTAATGTTCTGTCACAACAAGAACGCATTTCTGTTCTTGGACAATTAATGCCATCTCTTTTGAGGTTTCTCCATCGGCTTTGTCAAGCCCTTTTCTAGATCGTGCTTCAGTCACGTGACGAGAGTAGAATTGCCCTGGGGACGAAAGAGAATCGCCTCGTCGTCAAATGTCAACCCATAAACGCAGCCACTCGAGTTACTCAAAAGAGAAATACGAATCTGGAGAAGCAGCCGCGAAAGGTTCGCATAATTTTATCACCGGTTCCCAGCAATGAACTTTATGTTGGATCTTCGATAGCAACGACGTGAATGAAATTCAATAACGAACAAATTTATTACAGCTGACGATTATATTATTATATTAAAGCACGAGAAACGTATTGTCAGAGATCGCTGTAAGAAATTGTAGCCGTATTCTTTATAAATTTTTATTTTTTCAATCAAAATTCCATTAACAAAGTCTCTATTGAATAAAAAGAAATGAAACACTTATGTTTTGTTTCTGCGCGTTAAAAGATTCTGTTACAACTGAAACCATTATCGTTGCGATAAATCGAGACGGAGTCCATCGTAGCAATTCAAATACATATAGTGCTGATTGTGGAAAATTGCAACAAGCTTCCGCTTGGTCACCATTGGCAATTTCGATGCAATGTACTACAGTTCTGAAATTGCCAGCTTTACCGAGATGGGAAATGTTGGCCTCGAGTAGGAAAAAAACTGGGAATGCTTCGTACCGTCTCGGCAAATAAAAATACAGATCGATGTGAAAATAAAATATGATGGAACGCATCGGAGCGAAGAAAGGAACTTTGAAATCAATAGAAGCCGATATCGGGTCTGTCGAACCTGCTCCGGAAAAGCGCGCGAAGTGTACAAACTGCATCTATATAGAGTTCACAATTCGTCGTCGATCGGTTTTTATATAATCCGTTCCAAAAATCACGTATATTGCGCGTACCTGAAATTCCAGAAACTTGAACAAAAAAATAGTTTATTTCTTTATTGACGGGTTATGATATTTTGTTTTCTTTTTTTAATTCATATCTATTTGACATGTTTTTCCACGGTGAATATTGAAATGCTGAATATAATGCTGAAAATAATATCTCTTAAATTCGCACACTGGATAGATGCACATTTGCGATATATTCTGCAAATGATATAGCTCTCTCTTTTAATATTTATCTTATGGAGTTGAATTTTCTATTTCTGCTAACGACAAATAATTAAAATTGCAATACATATCGTGTATTACGCACGCGGTGCATCGGTCCAATCAGCCACGTCTGTCACATTTTTGACAACCAGCTGCAACTGCACCCGTGTATTTGTCGATACCGCATGCAGATTGAAATAAATGTCTTTTTTTGCATTGCTTTTTTTTACAAATCCTGTGTCGCAACGCGAGACATGTGTATTCCAGGACATGTATTGACAATTGCAACCACATCGACGGATCTTGGTGAGAAAACTTTCGACACGCCTTTCGAATTCGGCAAAAGGATTTTTCTTTTGAGAGTTTTCCTGTCGTGCACGTTTCGCGAATATACTTTGCGGCAATGCACATTTACATTTAGATGAAATTCCGTATTTTTGCGTATAACCACCATCGCCGTCGCTAGAACCATGTGAACCGACATCCCAGTGTGGATTTCTCGTTTAACATGAAAATAAAAAGGATTTATTTTGGATACTTAATTAACGTACTTACTTAATTAACAAGCCTAAAAATTTATATTTGAAAAGCATATGCAGTTCTTCTGTTTTTAAACTACAAAAAGGTTGAATGATATTTTTATAAGAATGTCACATTTATTAATAATTAATTACATCACATTCTTTTTTCATATGATAAATATTATTTCAATTGCAAGTATGCAATGCATTTTTCTCAACGATTGTGAATCGCTGTGTAGCATTTACTATCCGAAATCCGTATTGTTTGTTAATGTATTGGCAAGGTATCGCTGCCCGATCACTTTGTCTCTTGACTATGTAACGATGGTATTGTTAGCTACTGTATGGCAGGCTAATAGCAATTCGGATGCATGCAACTATGATAGAATTATGCGTTTACTAGTTGGTGCATCTAAATTAACATGCGCGATGTTCCTGTCCGCATTCACAGCGATAACGATCGATGGAATATCCACGAAACAGGATAAAAGTGTCTTTTTACACTTCGGATTTTATATATTGATAAAAAAAGCTTTTGTAATACATTAACATATCTTTTGCTGCACAAAGGTTTAAAAAACACCAATAATTTTTATATTCTCGAAAAATGCGATGGAAATATTTTACGTTTGAATTGACAATAGTGTAATTGAAAATTAATAAAGCAGATCAATATTTGCAAATGGATATGTAGTCACGGAGCAGGATCTTTTATAAACGTAAATAGATAAAAGATCAACAAACGCATTCATTGCAAAATTATAAATTAATTAGGATGGCAAAATTATACATTCGTCAACAACTCGTGTTCATTTCGGTTTCAAACGAATATTGTCGAACTCACGTAATAATATTCCAACGAATGGCTATGCAAATATATAATAATTCTATAATATTATCCCCGTCGAATAAATTAATCATGACGTTAATTGAAGCGATGACTTCGTTTAGATATCAGTCGGCATTACAAATTCCCGACGGTATTTAGATCTTTCGTAATTATTTTATAGACGAGCGATACCGGCAGTACAATACCAAAATTATTATTATACGCAAAAATCGATATCTAAAGACAAAATGTTTATTTACGGTACATGTACTGTACTTATTCTAACTCACACTAAGTACTCGGTACGCTACTTTTTAATTAAAAAAGAAAATCTATGCACTAAAAGGGTAGAAGTACGAGCACTTTGTGAAAGAGAAGGATGTAGTGAACGTGATACTGTAAAGATAGACGGCAGGAGAGTTTGTTTGCAGGAGAAAAAAAGACTGAGGCGCAGGTGTCACTGTATACCATGTAGACATTTTATATTTTCAGCACTCGGCGGTCACGTTATAAATAGGTCACAAGTTATGAGTCCACCATACCGCTTACACAGTCGCTTTGTTTACAGTATACATTCTATATAAATGTACTCGTACGGTTATCGTTTGTTTTACAACCTTGATATTTCTACAAGGAATACATTAGGAAGTATGCGTGTCATATACGTTACATTACGTTACGCTTCTCTATATCGTATGTATATTATACAAATAATACCCACAAATGTAGTGCATGCACTGGCACTGCTCGATTGTTTAGTTGCATCCTTCGTCGGTGGCACGCTATGTCTTCAAACACGTTCCGGCTATTTGTACAGATGTCGTAATTATGTGTAAAGAAAACACTGTTAATTTTACTCACGTGTATTTACCTCCACTTTTGATGTTATATCAAAATATTATTTTATGCTCGTAAGGTTAATATAATTATCATATTTAATTTAGGAGGTATAATGAAGGTACATTACATGACTACAGTCTTTTTTAAATGTCAATACAAATTTCTTTTATATTACAAGTAAAGAATTATTGGTCATAACATTAATCATTCGGGATGTCTAATATTCTCGAAATACAGAAAGATATTATGTATCGATAAAATATCGATACGAAATGTGGATATTATCTTGAAGAATGAGTTTCAGCGGAATCACGAGACTATCCGGTTATCGCATAACAGATACCAAATAATTAGAGCAACGAGAAACTAGATAGTAGATGCGCTTACATCTTCGTGTACCATCGTCGTTTTGCCAAAGTAGAATGCTGCTTTAGTATGCAGAATGCGCTTAGTGGATCTTCACGTACGTGCGCCTGCAATATGTTTCGTGAAAAGTTTATATCGCATGAACTAGATCGCATCTATTCGTTGATATGTCACAAACATGGGATTCATCACAATGAGAAGGATTCTCGACGAAAGTCGCAAACGTTATGAACACCTCTTTAAAGGAGTCGGAGGTTCAACAAAAAACCGGAACATGTTTCGGAGGAACGTTCTTTCGCACCTGCTACGACGAGCTTAGGGCTCATTACAGGCAGTTGACGATCTGCGCGATCATCGCGTTTCTGTAAATGACCGTTCCGAAACGTGCGAAATAGTGTGCTAAAAAGGAGGAGCATTTCTGACAGAATTTTATATGTCCCTAATTAAAAATTTCCGGAAGCCCATTACACATAATCGCGCAAATCGCGAGTGCTACCTGTATTCCGTAAAGATACTTTGGTCCGTATCTTCGTCGCTCATTTAGTGTTAAATGTGTCTTGTTGCATTTCTGTTTTTTTTTCTGTTTATTTTAGTAGACGAGCTCGCAAATGAACAACCGCAATTAGCACTAAATGTGCGGTGAGAATGCGAGCGTTCGTAATGATTCGCAAACGCGTGCCGCGTTTACAGACGGCGTGACTACTTTTAAAGCGATATGTCGTTTATTAGGTGAGGTTTGGGTTTAAATTACGTATTACCATGATGATCTAATGTTGCAATGACTGTTGCAATGCTGGAAGACGTTTGTATTTACGTCTTTTAAATTTGGTGGATCATCGCAATGTTAAATTACCACTGGTATACAATGTTTTAATGTACGAGTATAAATGAAACTTAGCAACTGTTTAAATTCTAATTTATTTAATTATTTATACTAATTTTATAATTAATTTTCTAATATTTATGCGATTATAAATTTTTTAAGAGCGAAATAATAATACAAAACGTTTTCTTTACAAGAATATGATTTAGTGATAAGAATACAGACGAACAAAATCAAATTTATCTCTTAAATAATTTATTTATTTTTTTTTTTTTTTTTTTTT
>NW_017305474.1:284715-285039 GCF_001594115.1 Trachymyrmex septentrionalis
TCTCTAATTGTTTCGACAATTGTCGTTATTGTTAACCAGCGATAATCAATGGCAAAGACGATTTTGGAAAAAAGCACGGCTTTTATTGACTATCGTTAATTAACATTAGCGAAAATTTAGATTCGTTTTAGAACATTTAGACATTAGAGATTCCACTAGTGAAATAGCAAAGGATATGATTAGGCATTAGAGTTTCTTAAAGCTGCATATAAGATTTTTACTCGTGAGGAGGAAGGGTATCGTATATGTATTACAACGTTACTTATGTTGATATTGCGATTCAAAGCCGTGATTGGACCCTTGAAGTCTTCGTATAGCGGTTAA
>NW_017305474.1:285139-288735 GCF_001594115.1 Trachymyrmex septentrionalis
TACGTCAACGGCAATCCACGATTGGAATGGATTGGAAATCGCGACAAAACGCTTTTTGAATTTAAGAAAATTGTATTGAAATCACATCGACATGTGTGTTGGGTCAACGAGACTGAATGTTTCCTGTAACGTTATCCGATATTCTATTCTTCCCGTTTCAGACGACTACATCACGACGGGATAATGAAACGCCCAACAACAAAATCAATAACGGGCAGTTTATGGCGATCGATACATATCCGTTACAGTTACGAGATAATGATTGTTACAGTATAGAGCGATATTTCATCATAAATCATCGAAGCTTATTTTATTGATAACTCTCGTTAATAATTCTGTTATATAAGTAAATTTGATTATGATATCGAAATTATAACAATAATTGTCATTGAGATAATACTTGTGCAACACAATGTAAATTGTGGAAAGACCGTTTATTGATGGCTTAATATCTGTTATAATCAATGCATTTTTTCAATCAGTGGTGCATTTATATGCGTGATAATTTTTTTTAACGAATTCATACTATATTCTAGAACGACTTGTTGAAACGAGAAGCTTGAATTTCATCCTTTGCTGATGCTTTTAGACTTCCACGAGGATGATAATCCGAGATAATGAATATATATCGTCTTCGATGCGACGAGGGAGTTCTGGCGTCGCTTTCATTTTCTCGTAGTACTCGATCGATGCGATTTCTTTTTAAGGGAAATGTGTTCGAGGCATGTATGGTACGCGTGATGAGCATGAACGAGTGCATCGATTTCCGCTGAAACAAGCGCCGATTTACAGTGGCGTAACGGGATTAACACGAATAAATGTACGTGTCAACTGTAGTTGAACTCACGCGAGAAGCAGAGCTGTAACGGCAATTTTTCTTGACGTTTGTACACGTTTATCGAGCAATTATGCACACATATCGATGCATCATTTATTACGTTTCTTCCGCAATTAATCTCTACGAGGAATTAAAATTTGTAACACGGTTTCAACACTTATAAATTCAACAAATAAATTTAATAAGCGTCCAACAACATACATATTTAATAGCTTTCATATAGAATTATTAGGATTAATATGCTCCTTTTAAACATCTTTATTTAACATAAATTTTAAATGATCACTATCTCTATACTTTACTAATACCGGCTTTACTTTTAATATATAATTCGACACAGTGTAACGCATTAATTTCATAGAAACTTTTCTAAGTTAAATTCCGTGAACTCATTGCACGATTTATGCTCTTGTCTTACGCCACTGTCGCGCACGCGAGGCTCGTAAGAGGCTGAGAGAAGATTCTAGATATAACTACGAAATTGGACCGAAGCGACCAACCATAAGTTATTTGTAAGAGCGAAAATGATGTAGAAAAGTACGATCGATGTTGCACGAGACGTCTCGTCTCGCTGTCGTGGCGGACGAGAACGGTCTGCGTGGCGCTGCATATAAATTCTACGTTAAAGCCTGGACCACAATTCGCGACTTGGCGCGTGCAAATAATCCTAACAGCTAAAAACACGTACGTATCGCTAAAACACATAACGCAGTGTCCGGCAAAAATCCACCCCCCTGACAAGTCCGACGCCCAAGTGATTCGGGGAACAAATGTCTTCGATTTGGAACACCGATACCAACGGCAATCGGCCGCTTGGCGGATCATACATTTTGTAGTGGATAAAGTACTAGTAGGTACAATTAATCGCGTATCACGTTCCGATCGATTCGCGTTGTTAACGCTAATACCGTTTATCGTTCACCGTTTCCGCGCATTTATCGCTTATTCGTTTCGCTCTTCGAGTATCAAACAGTCGAACGGCACGCACGCGCGCAATTTCGGCGATAATTAGCGTCGAATCTGCGATTCTGTGGAAAATCAACGGGAGAGAAACTGATGAACCGCGCGCGCATACATTTCGAATTAACCGAAAAATGTCGCGCATATTGATAACGAGTATCTCACGTGCTCGTACAACGGACCCTGCCTGTACTTGTGGGGGAGGGCATCCAGTATAAAAATAAATAAACTCTACTCTCTATCTTAGAGGAAATTCAACATCTCAATAGTACGTCTAATAACATAATTGCTAAACTTGACGATATTACTTATATCTATATAGGGATCGAAGTCGGGAAAAGGACTGTGTGCTCTCAAATCGAGATTTGGGCTTTATCTCGATAGTGTTCCAAATTACTCACTTGATATATATATATACACTTGTATATGTATACACATTTATCACAAAGTCCCGCTGCCGACTCGTCCTCCAGTATAAAGTTACGTCGCATTTGCGCGATTATCACGACAAAATATCATCTATCGTCCGATGTATCACTATATATAAGTATATCCTACGCATCTCGTACATTTTATTATAATTGTCAGCTTAGGCATCGTAATAAGTTTGTTTCTATGCGAAGACAACATATATCATTATATGAATGTAGTACCAATGGAATGAATGAAAAATCAGGTCACTGTCTCTCACTAAGCGATTAATCGATTAATAATTCTATCGATTAATAATTCTTAATCGCTAATTATTCTAATTGGGAGTGAACGTTTGCGATACGTTTTGTCATATTTTCGATGAATTGTTAATTCTAGAATGGTATCCGAATTTTTCCAATTTTGGAAAAATCTTGATGCTTGAAATAATTGTTATATTTAAAAAAAAAATATCTCCGGATATTTCCAACAACATAAATAAGAGATAATTTCAAAATGTAATGTTAAAAATCAAGATATCTCCCAGTGTTATCATTATCGTTATTATTACTCATGTTCATGCACGCACGCATATATCATACTGACATGAACGGCATTGATGATAACCTAGATAGTTAATCAACAACACTGGCTCATACTTATATGACACACACTGTGTACAGGATGCACTATACTGATCAATTATTCTTATAGACAGCTCTAAATCGTCATTATTCGTGATTAAGCAATCAAGAATAGATCACGGACGGGATAAATGATAACCTCACAATACACACACACACATACACACACACACACACACGCGCGCACGCACTCTCTCTCTCTCTCTCTCTCTCTCTCTCTCTCTCTCTCTCTCTCTCTCTCACTCTTTCACTCTCGTTGTAGTTTCTCTAATTTACAAGCTTCCACATTCGTTGACGTTTGTTAGCTAAGAACGCTTACATGATTTCACTATACACATACATGTGAATATGGATCGAATGATAATGTGATTTATTAGGAAGTGTATTTTATTTTAGTTTTGCATTATCAATGTATCATACATTATTATTCAATAATATAGAAAATTGTATTGCCAATTGCATTAATCAAAGCATGATCTACATTTTTTTAATACATTTTGCACAGAAAAGATAACACAGGCCCATAAAAAAAAGTACTTTGTACTGGGATGGAGATTCAGTTATTCTTATGTATTTTGAGTCGCTGAATACGAATCTGGCATCAAAATAGGACTATCCGGGGCAAATTTTCAATCTAGAGTGAAAAAATGTGTCATTTTTTTGGCTCTAGATTGAAAATTTACCTGGATGGTCCTATTTTTATGTCAAATTCGTGCGCACAGAAAAAAAGTTTCCAGCCTGTG
>NW_017305474.1:288835-313014 GCF_001594115.1 Trachymyrmex septentrionalis
TATCCGGGGCAAATTTTTATGTCAAATTCGTGCGCACAGAAAAAAAGTTTCCAGCCTGTGCTGGGGTGGAGATTTAACTATTCTTATGTGTTTTGAGTCGTTGAAGACTCATAGCTGTGTCTCTAGCACAGGTCACTTTTTTTGTGGGCCTGTGTAATTAATAATTATCTGTTGTTTAAATTAATACTTGTTGTACAACATATGTATATTTCATTTTCATATAAATTTTTATTTTATTAATGACTTTAGCTTTCTCATTTTGAAATTGATTCTCTCGGGATATCAGGATAACATAAAATACAGTGGTTTGGAGTTTGATTTAACGCTCCGCATTGCGATTTATATCTTTCCTTCTCCCTCCCTTTCGCTTCTACAATTCCGTTTGCTTCAGCGTAGATATACCACAAAGCCAGGAACAACTATCGAATTTTCGCCAATGAAAATCGATGCGCAATTTACTGTTGGTCACTGTTGGTGCACAAACTAGTATCTCTAGTAATTGCGACGAACTAAGGCGGATCTCCACATCCCCGCCGCACATTTTGCATTCAAGATGGTTTCCCCATTCAAAGCTTTTGTTTACGTCATGTAATGCTATGCTATAATATTGCAAATAGTTCAAGTATGTTTACTATTAAACGCGCGGTAAGAATACAATTCCCAAATGTCTATCTTATAAATGTGAAGAAGAGGAAGGAGAAAAATGTAATAATCGCGTTAATATTATTTTAATAATCGAAATCATGTATGTATTCTTTGTGGTAACCGTCAATCGATATAGGAAAACTTAGTGAGTTTAACTCAGTATGATCATATTCATACATTCATATTCAGAATTGGGTCACTTTTACATTCAAATATTCACACGTTCAAAACTTGTCCAGAATTTCCTCAGTCACACATGAATTTCATATGTATGGGCACGTGTCTCTGGCTATCATATGATTTATATCCATAGCTGTCACGTTTGACTGTGACGTATGGTCGTTGTTTTTATAAAACCAGCTGTGATAGCATCATATTTTACAATACAAACAAAACCTCAATTTAACTATTACCTGTCATCATTTCATTGAAACTTTTACACTGATGCGATAAGGTAATCGATTATCTTATTGTTTAATTTTATCAAAACGAAATGTTACGTTCTCATATTATAAAAAAACAACAGTATTTTGTTCATTCATATAATGTTTTAAAATAAGTGAATCATGCTTTGAATATTAATCGATATAATTTTAATCAGTTAGATATTTATTTTACATTTTCAATTTTCACATTACTGTTTTTATTTTAGATTATTTTATACAAGTAATTCTTTACGTGACAAATAAGGAATAGTAAAAGCATTTTCTAGCGTCTATTCGATTCTCGAAACTCGAATGGGATTTTCACTCGTCGAAATAATGAATAAACAACGAATAAACGGCGAGTATGGAAATATCGTTATGGAAAGGCGCGTTCCCAGCGGAGATTTATTATTTTACGTTCACACTGACGAGCTGAACTACAGCCTTAATTACGACACAATCAGTATTTATTTATTCGTATTTATTTAATAAATAAAATATGGACCCGTTTTCGAACCAGTCGCAAGTGCAAACATAAGAACGATGTACCTGAAGCAGAAATTAATGATCTTTGAAACGTTTTTCATTCTCATAGATCGCCTATCGCTGTGTTTGGTCAGATTTATTTTATCGGAGAAACTACTCTTATTCTCGTACGAGTATATCTATATTTATACACACATTGTGCGTCACACGAGTAAATGCGTCGCTGTCTGAAAAGCATTTATTCGTGTGACCCGGTACAGTGACTATAGGTACATAAAGAACGAATATATATATATATATGGAATTATAATTAATGTTTATGAGTTACTCTATTTCTAGGTAAAAAACTATACAAATTATCTTTCCAAATAGTTGGAACGCGTTTGAATTGAGAACATTCGGCTAAACAAACGTACAAATATTCATATATGTGCAAAAATATGTGTGTTCTGTTGTGATGTTTAGATTTGAGCACATTCGCGCGTTCGCAATGAAAAATTTTCGTTGACGTTAGGAGTTAAATATTTAATGTCTGATCTTTATATGTCTACAATCACTGCTCTCGGTACCTATGTATAATGCAAAATCAGCCCTCGCGAGACGTTCTTGCACTCAACGAGCTTGTAGCGAAGCTTGTTGACGTGCTGATTTAATTGACGCATTGTTCCTTTCTTCTCCTTCTTTTCTCTCGGTCTATTTTTTTCTTCAGCATGTTTTTGCATTGAGGCGCGATCGGTTGCGTCGTAATCGCAAAAGGACAATACCTGGATCAAAGTCCTTTACACAGGATGTTCGAGACGCGTGCATAACACGCATTATACGGTCGTATGTCGGTGGAACGAAATGTAACATTAGCCTAATTATAAAGCCTCCAAATTTAGAGACGTACACATTTTATCGTAAATTAAAACGGTGAGTATTACACGGTACGTTTCAACTGTAATAATGATATATTTACGAATATTTACATTTGATAGTATTTTTACACACGTACCGTTTCGTTAAGTATATATAATTAATAACTTTTATAACGTCACAATTTTTCCACGCATATAATATCCGCACGAACGAAAGGGATCACAGGGTGAATCGCATTTTTACTACAGAAACCCACTCTCTGACCTACTTTCGCTCAATTTAATCTGTATTCTGATCGTACCCCATCAATTTTTACATCTTATTTGAAGCAGAAGCTTTCAACCTTGGCTCGACTCGCTCTGTTATTCTCTGTTCGTCTATTATTCCTATAAAATCAGAATGATCAATACAATTTCTTTCGCTGAATCTTTATTCTTATGCTTTAATCACCTTATCTTTTTTCTTTTATGAGGAGAATGATCAAAAATAATCTTCAAAAAAATATATAGTTAATTGTCTGGAAAGAAACGTATTTGAGCACGGAATCAAAGTAAAATTAAAACGAGAACATTGGTCGCATCGTTAATTGGTTCGTTAACTTCTATCCCGTTAATTGCACCATCCTTTGAATAATAACGCGAGAATCATACTATTTACAATTTACGTTGTTATTTCGTAAAAATCGAAGAATGAGACGAGAATGGTAACGATCTGTGGGTAACATTATGTTCCATAAAATGTTTGTAAAAAAATTGTATGCGAATAATATTTGCACTCACAATCAGAAAAACATAATGATGACCATTATAAAGATGACATCTGTACAAGTTTAATATGTAAAATTAATGCGAGTACACATAGTTGAATAAACTATTTTTTATAACAACTTATTCAACTGTATACATTAATTATCCATATGAAACTTGTACAATTATCTCCTTTATGGTTACTACCATTATATCTTTTTTTTAGTGCATGCAGTTGAGTGCAAAGAGAGAGAGAGAGAAATCTGTCTGTAACAAAATGTCTATGGTCGAAGTTTCATTCACGACGAGTATATTATGAATTGATTGCGTTAAAATTAGAATACTAATCGATAGTATACGCGACTAGGCAGCTACACGTTCCAAGATGCGTTTGGTACTTTTTTGCGCGATGTTCTTAATTCTGATCACTAACGTTTGACAGACTTTTTTAGATGAATTCATTTTAGATGAATCCATTTAGCTCATTTTCCCTTATTCGATATATTTATATTTTAAACGGAAACTACAAGAAGTACTTGGAGCGAATAGTAAAGCGAAAAATTATATTAAACATTTTTTGTACAAATGCAAAGGTTGAATGCCTCTGTTATTTGAATATTATTTATACTTCCCTGAAAAAAATTGGTTAAAAAGTTATGATTTTTATAATTTGGCTTAGAGAGAGAGAGACAAAAAACAAAGTAAAAAAGATGATATAATGCCTCCTCCAGTTTATATGTATACTCTGCTTTATGTTAAAGCATTCTTAATCAAGTCCACTTACCTTCGCTCGATATTATCGGAAGAAAAACGATCGAAAGCTTTAACACGTTTTCGAATTGTAGCTGTGTACTCTCTCAGGCGAATTAAATTCCGTATTTCTCGCACGCGAAATTCTGCACGAGTTATCTTCACGACAGAATATTGAATGACCGGGACAAATAATCTTGATATCACTTCCGTCACTAAGCGAAAGAACTCAGTTGCTGCCGTAACTATTTTCGCCAAACTTGATTTGATGCGAATTTGCGCGTCGTGTCGGTCGGCAGAAACATGTCGTCGTCGTCGTCGTCGTCGTCGTCGTCGTCGTCGTCGTCGTCGTCGTCGTCGTTGTCACCGCTCGATAAGTCGATATCCTGGTTTCGTTCTTCTCCGTATGTCGGTCTTTCACTCTGCACAACTTTTTACTTTTTCAAGCATTCCAAATAATAAGTAAATTTTCGCAAATTCACGTTTTCTTCACGGGCCACAACTTTACGCCAAGCATTACATCGTCGTAAAACTGTAGTCGTAGGATTTGCGCGAATTTTCTCCAACTTTGTCTTTAAACAACAGTCTTCAAACATGGTTGGTAGAGTTTGTTACGCGTCGTGTTTCCGCAAGGACGTATCTACATAGAAATTAACAAAGCTTAAGCTTGAGATCTCCAATTCAAGTAGTTTTGTACAATAAAGTTATTTAGAAATATTTATTGGTCAAAGTTTTCATAATTATTTATAGCAGAATAAGAAGAAGTATATTTTTTTGGTTTATTTGTATTCTTATAAGAGTTACATGATAAAAATCATGAAAATAAATAGGCTGTTACGTTGTCGAGCAAATAAAAATAATCGGAAGATCTACGATTGCGTATCTAGCAATTATTCACACTGAATCTATATTAAAACGACATTGAATTTCTTGACAAACGTTTCTAGGAAAAACGAAAATATCGCTTGGCCGTTCTAATTGAATTAAGTTATATATGTGGCTTGAAATTCAATTTCTGCGTTCAATTGGCGTGCAAAAAGAGAGAAGAGTGTTATTTGTGAGAATGACGAATTGGAGATCCTTGTTTTGATACGAGTGGAGGTCTCCAAGATAAGAAATCTCGTATCGATTTCTTCGTCTAACCGCAGCCAGGACATGACTTAAATCAATATCACGGCGCTTTAGAGGCGAAATTCTACGGAAAATATTCTCTCGTTTTGTGAAAACGTGCTCCAATCATTGTTACAAGCATTCCTTACGTAATCTTCTTTCACCGATAAAAGTTTCACTCCGTTTCCTTTGCTATGGATATTTCCGTCACTATGGATTTTCTTCATCGAATATTGCTTGGATGAATCCACTGGCAGGAAATTATATAAACTTCCTGCCATGCGCAACATTTCCGTGAAAACAATAATAGCTTGATGCCAATATTTTAATTTACATCTTGAAAGAATTATATTGCTGGAATCATCCTTACTTTTATCGTTCGTTTTATATTGTTTAAATATCACCCAGGATTTATTTCTCTCTTATATTCTACAAATTAATTGGGATAAATCGAGTCACACTTTAATTCCATTATATCCGTTTCATCCATCGAGAGATAATTTCTTCGCGATCGATCCTGATTCTCGCCTGATATGTTTCCGTCACATGGATTTCTTCTCCGCGAAAAATGTAACGATTCCATTCCAGAATTTCGCACGTGTCTGGAGTCGAGACCTCGATTATTTACGAAAGTGATACACTCTCGACCTTCGGCGGCGCTTTTCTTTAGTGACCTCATTATCCGTTTCCCTTCGCCATTCTCTTCTATCTCGCAAATTCTAACCCCGCGGCTAGCATCCTCGTTAGCACGAGAAAGTTTTTCATCTCACGAATTGCTCTTGCCCGGCATCCTGTCTCCGGAGTCTTTTCGCCGCTAGGGTAGCAAGACGTCTCTTCCATTCCTTCCATTGTGACATCATTTATTCATCACAGCTCGATGATATCCGGCGCGCGAAACTGCACTTTGCTGCAAAACTTCACCTCTTGCACGATCTTATTGCCGCAATTATCCTCGTTTAGATCAACGTCGCTGTGCGTATCGTCGCCATCGTCGTCCTCCTCCTCCAGATCCTCCAGAACGTGTCTGTCTAAACTCCAGCCGCTAACTCCACTGCCAACCGCAAACTTTTTTTTCTTCTTCTCACGGATTTTATTCTGGCGAACGGATCGCCGTGGTTATTTGTATCTGAAAGTCGAGCAAAACGGGCGCGCTTTGGAGCGTGAGTATGCTCTTATCGATCGTGAGTTCGTTGCCTTATGTGTAAAGTGTATCCTGTCTCATTTTACTTTTTATAATATGCGGATCGTATGAAAGATTATATGAAAAGATGCTCTCGAATATGTACCGATTCAGAAAATAATTTTCTATTAGCGATTATCAGATATCTCGATTTCAACAAGTTGAGCATTCGCCTTTTTTTTTGTGTGAAATAAAAACGATGAAATAAACAACGATAAATTGCAATACGGGTATTTTTGCAAGCTCAAACGTTTTTACGCATCCATTGTAATCGCCGCGAATATTCTAATCATGTCGTTATTATATATTGGACACGCAATGTGAGCTGCGAGTGATATTCACATTTCGATAGAAACATGATCGGTGTGCGTTTATATGATCCTCACGTTACACGACCCTTGCTACTCAGCTCTCCAAATGTATCGAATGTTGTAACATACGCAGATTGAAACGCGGTGCCGCCAGGACAAAATATTTTTCGTCGTCAGGTTTGGCGTCGTAAAATAGTTTGCATCGTCAGTTCTACGAGAATTAGGTCAACATCGCGTATTATTTTCATTATGAACAATATTCGTATATTACAAGAAAAAATTCGTACAGCATTGGTGTTATTTTCTCACATTTTAACTTTTAGAAAGATAAAATTAGTTCCTATTGAACTATATTGTCGCTTATTATATTTGTAATATATGAACAAAAATTTGAAAATTATTTACAAATACTTATACAAATAAATAATAATCGAAGGTGTTAAGTTTTAGTATAAATAATTATTAGATACCTTCTTAAGTTTTATGCTTTTTTTAAAATATATCTCGTCAGAAACATTATTCGATTTTTTTTATTATCTGCAAGTAACACGACCTTTTTATTGTTTGTCCGAAATTTTATTTGGACAAATTACTTCATGTTCCAAAAATCGACTTACCTTTCTGGTAAAGGGCATTCCAAAATTCTGCAGAAAGCCAGGCCGACTGCCACTATTAATATTAGAAATAAAACCGTGTACACTACGAACAAATGAACTAAAGAAAAAATATAAAGCGTCTTATGACACCATCTATTGGGCGTGTACAATGAAAATTCGTATTCCGGCCACATTGCATGCAGTATCCAGTAATGTCCTAAAACAAAAAGGAGAACAACACAATGTACATCGATGAACGTAGGAATTAATTATCCAACTTAAAATCTAAGAGTGCCGTCTTATTTCATGTATCGCGTAATTAATTAGAGATATTGTGCGTTACGCTAAACTCATCTCCATGTGTCGCATGGAGTGTTACACATTCGCGTAAATGAATGGTGATTTTTGCTATTTCTGTTAGGACAGTTTAAAAGAATGTAAAGATATAATTGGTTATCGTGTATGTCACCGAACTTTTTGTGTTTCTTGAGATATATAGAAATAAAATTCCGTATAACAAAAAACGCCTCTAGTTGGTTACATGATACGCGTTACGCGAAAACTCTGTGCTATGGGACAGCACCTTAAACAGGAAAAAATCAAATAAAATATTATTAAGTTATCAAATTATTTAATTCATTATATCGATTTTTTCAAAGTATACATAGAAGAATTTTCCTCGATTGATTTCGACTCAATCAGAATCTTGTTTTTATATTAGGCTGAAAAACTTTTGAAATAATAACGATCTATGTGACATACATATGCTAAGTAATTAAGCAGTCTACAATTTTATCCTGCATTCCGATCAACGAACTGTGACATGTTGCGATGTTGCCGTATGAAATGTAAATATTACCCGACACTGCCTCATCACGAACAATTAAATTGTCATAAATAATGAATTTTTTAATCCCGAAATTTTCTCTCGCATATATAGATTTACGTGCGCATATTTCCAACACTTCGTACTCTTTGCCATTTTACGTATTAGACGTTATTTAAAAAAAACTAGAATAAAAGAGAAATATAAAAAGTCTAATTAATCCATAAATCGATATATACACAATATTTTAAATTTATATTAATAATTTATAAAAAGTGATGACTCTTGTGCTTTAGTAGCGACATCATTAATAAACTTTTATATTCATTAATGATGCCGCACTACTAAAGTACGTTTTTGATACTTTAATATCGATACATTTATGGTAAAGATAAAATATATTTTTAAAACCGTTTATTGCAACGTGCAAATATAAGCAAAGTTCAGCCACTTGACCGATATTTTCGTCAACGTAAAAATTCGCTTATAGCATGAGAAAGCACTGTGCAATTAAGATCAACATGTAAGGAGGTTAAACATAACATGCTGTAATTTGTGGAATGATATAATAATATCGTAACGGAATTGTTTCTGGAGCTTTGTACGCCACTTCATTCATTCAAAGTTCTCGAGAGTGCTTACATTCAGCTCTAGTACGCAGAAGGTTTCTGTTGGATTCGTGAATTATCTCAGAGAATTTTATTTATAAAATATATAGAAAATAATATAATACATTTAAATTTATTGTTGAAATATAATGAAATATAAATAATTAAAATAACGGAATAAAAACAAAAGAAATAATATGAAAAACAAAGAGATAAGAAAACTAATTAAAAATATGAATATAAAAACTATTTTATTACTTATAAAAAAAATGTTAGAATAGTACAAAATTTGATCATTTTTTATTTATAATTTGATCTATCTTGTACATAATGATGATCTTTTAATATTTAATCACACGCGTATCTACAAAGTTATTATAGAATCATAGAGCTAAGTGTTATGAAACATGTGTTTTCCTAATCTGACTTATGCTTTGCATTTGTTTGCTAAATCCTCCATGCTTTAACGCTCCGAAAGTTTGCGGGTTGCCGGCGCGAAATATAACATGTCGCGTACAATTTCGGACAAAATTTCTTGCTCACCTAACACGAACCACGCGACCAGGAAGCACGATAAAACTGTGGAGAGTAATTTCATAGGCGAGACGTGCGGTCTGTTGGCGGAATGGGACGAGACTTCCGGCCTCCGAGAGCGTATCTGTGAATACAGCGCCCAAAACATACGCACGGCGCCCAGAACTCCGCCGATCAGCATGTATACGGGAATGTATGGCTCTTTAGGGCAATCCTTAATGAACTGCACACCTGTAAAGGTAAATTAAAATATTGATTTTCGACACGTTCGTCGTTCGTTGCAATATAAAAATTTATATTGAAAAAGCAAATGCATACACTCTTCATACACTATTTTATTTATTCGTGTTTGATCTGAATTTGATATGGTTTCAAAAAAACCTATCGTGCGTATCGAAAATTAATACACAATGTGTATTTTTTTATATTTTTGAAATATAAAATATAAAATATTGTCTCTAGTTAAACATATAAGATATATATGAAAATTTCCATGTTACGTTGTGCGTAATAAGTGCGACATATAATAATAAACTTGATAATTGATATTATATGACTTCTGCCTTCTCGCTTTCTCGCTTGAACTTGTTTTATTAATAGACATTTTATGACATTGTCTTCCTTTTATGTTTGTTCTTTTTATATCCGTGACTCAAATACTTCATAGTTTGAGTAATAAGTAGAAATAATACATGATATAGTAACTTATTTAGTATTCTGCAAGTTCTTTTTATTGTTCTTTTTCTTCGAATAGAAAAGGAGAAGAAGCATCTCTTAACCGATATTCTTATCCATCAATTAAGATCTAACGTATATCTGACACGCATCATTATTTTGCACTTTTTCCAACGCCAGTGAGGAATAATTTAGCATTAATTGCTTGTTGCCTAGAGTCTATTTTGTGTATCACGTCCTGGTTCGACGTTCGACTTAGGATAACATGCATATCACAGAAGGTTCTTCGCTGCGCAACGTAACTTGAGTAATGTGTACCTCGTTATTATGCACATCTTTTGTATGTATTAATTTTCTGCTACAGCATAATCCTCGACAGTTTTTCGAAGAATTTATTTCGTGACATTCGGTGCAATGAAAAATCAATATCGTCGTCCTACATACTTTGATAGTAGTAGGTACAGAGAGAGATAATACACTATGTTATTTTTAAATAGTTAAAAACCCCAAGGAAATATTTTATATTATTTCAACTTTATATCTTTAATATTATTATTTTGTAATGAGCCGATCTCATGAGCTCCAATTAAATATTTAATATATAACGCATATAAGGGAAGATCGATTTTGCTGAAGTATCTAAAAATTTAGCTATATATATACATATTTGAAAATAATTTTATTAGATTATCAAAATAATTGTGTAAGACGCTTGAACTACTTATTAGAATTTCAAAATTTGTGTAATATTATTATCAAGTTTGAGCATCCTACATAATTATTTTGATAGTTCAACAAAATTATTTTCTGAGATCTTTCTACACTCCAGCAAAATGTTCTTTCCATGTAAATAAATGTTCTCGAAATGCAATCAATCGGAATTTGTGATATATCGATTATTTTCTTTTGTCTTTACATATACGAGAGGAAGAAATCTTTTGAACAGCGGTGTTTCAATATATCGGGAACTCAATATGCTTGACATTACTCGAATTAACCTTTAGATTTATGCGGTTTATTAAATTTGCACAGCGCAAATCACAATTGGTGACTTCCATTCCATTTTTGGATCGTGATTTACGAAAGACTAAGTTCTATTTGGAATCACTGATTTGCGATCACTTTTGCGGTTTACCTGCGCCATTATTATCGATTGCATGTTCTTGCCAGGTGGACTTCGTCAGAGGGTGAATGCACCGGACTTATATTAAATCAGGTTGTACGTCTATGCTCCCTACTGCGCGAGTAACCTATGCCCGAGAAATTAAATATGCTTTCATGCTGCAAGCTCAACACGCTAGCGATTCGCGTGTCGTAATCCCGGTAGCATTAATTAGCTCGGAAATGGTGTCGTATATTTCGTAGAATTTCCACCGAATTGACGGAAGGGGAAATGTGCTATAATTTGCGTGAACAGAAACTTAAGAGATTTATCGCGTTAAAATTCAGTTATATTAAAATTATATGTACCCAAATGCAAAAAGAATTACACACGAATAAAATACCATCGAGAATTGAAAAATCTTATTTCGTAAAGTGTTAAAAAATTTGTTGGTAGAAATAAGATTTTATTTACTTTGAACTACCGCAAATTTTTCCACATATCGTTGTGAACATTTATTAAATATTTGCATTTTGTTGGTCGAAACTTTACGTCATTATAAAGGGGAGAGAAAACAATATACTATTTACGTCTTGAATTTACTTTAAACGATCTATAATTTGCATCAGATTTTAAGATAGAATTCTATTTATACAATAATTTTATATGTCGCGTATTTTAAAATACATTATATCTAATTTTAAAATGTTTTTTTTATTAAATAGCAAAATTATAAAATTTTTTTCTATAAATTTTAAAGTATATACTTTATTACAAATTATTTAAAATAGACTTTATTTTACACCGACAGGAAGACGAGTACTCACCGTACAGGAGAAACGAGATTCTTATTTATCTGAGTGACAAATTATTTTTAGTTTATCCCGAAATCTAATTACAGTATAAATTTAATTACATTTAATTTTCGAAATATGAGTATGTTATTCTAAATATTATTATACATTAAATATTTACAAAGATTAGATATATCAGGAGTAATATTTAATGACGAAATTACATCCACGAAATTATATAGGTGATATAACGTAATGTCACGTAGCGAGAAATATGATTAATTGACATGACAAACTTTAGAAAGTGTCAGCTAATAAATCTTTTCACTGAAGAGAAATTTCAAGAATTTATTTATCTCAAACAGTTAGTGCAAATTTCTATTATTAACGGCAGCGCGGAATGTACTTCTGTTAGAACACTGATAAAAAAATCTTATCTCTTACATTGATTGGTGTCTTTTACGTGAAATATTTTAGGAAATTATCTTTTGTTATCGGGCTCTGTATTTTTAACAAGTTGAATTTTGAGATTAGTAGAAGATAAAAAGCGATTAAATACAGAGCGTTAGTGACGGGTACTACGTTAAAAATTTTCTTTGATATTTGCAAAATTATCCTTGTCGGACTATGCGTAAAGCTATTCCCTTAAGAGAGGTTAAAGGGGCAATAAAAGAGCTCCAACTCTTCCGAGAGATATGTAATAGAGAAAAATTTACATCAGAAAAAGCTACAAGGTTTTGTGAAGTTTATTGCAATACAAAGAAAGTTAAAGAGAACATCTTGTTTAATCACTCATTTTACATCATTCTTTTAAGCGTATCCTTTTACACGTAAAATATTCATATAATATTCATATAATAATCGTTAAAAGCAATATCGAGAAAGTATAACGTATTGAGAACAAGCAAGGTAAAAAAGATATTAAATGATGATAGAGTGAAAAAAAGTGGCGCTAGTAATACTTGAATTTTTAAAAGCGCCATAGATCAAAGAGTAGTCAAGGTATATAGTCTTTTTCCCTAACAATAAGTCTCACGAAACTCTGTCGTTATAGTTCTTAAGTATAGATATACTTGTACTACCAGAGGTATCGATCGTCTTTTTATTTTGAAGTGTAAAACGGATCGAACTGAAACTTCGGTGAGGTCGTTTTCGACCCACTTATCCAGTTGCTAGTTATATAATATTCATTATGCTATCTGAACACATTTTCTTGTGAAAAGTTAAATTATCCATATATATGTGGCCGATTATCAGTCAAAGACCTCTTTCTCGATTCGCGCAACCGAGATTAATTAAAACCATTCGTTATCCGTTTAACTGTATTTCCCTGCCTCTTCACTCACCGAAGATGAACATCAAAATAGGCACAGTGGACAAACAGGTCAGACATATAGTGAATGTCATTGTCTTGCTGATGACTCTCAAAGCGCGAAAAACGAAGTCGCAGATGCCGTTTGCTTCGAGATGAGCATCTTTTAGCTGAAACACGACCGAGCCGTAGGTTGCTACACCGAGATTCGCAGCCTCTGCATCACCCTTTTCAGGTGCCTTCACGCCACTGGCGCAAAGCCGGCGCGACTCATCGCCTGAAAGCTGAAAGCACACGCAATAGCTCAAATCAGATTTTCTCCCATGTCATGATATAATACAATTTGATACAGGCGAATTCATTCATCTCATTCGTTAATAGCACATGTATGACATTAAATTTTATCATGGAAAAAAATTCTCAAAGCTGGGTGAAAGACACATTCCAATTTTTATTTTTTTTTAACCTTTCTCTTTCTCTTTCTCTTTCTCTTTACATTTTTTATCTTTTATAATTTTATTTTAATAATATTAGTTCTTTTTAATAATATTACAATAATTTAATTTTGTTTTATTTTATTTTCATTATCTTGTGCTAATGTGCGTTGCCGTGTACCATGCTTTGTCTGTATTTCGCTGATTACAGAGTAATGCAATTAGTGATGGAACAAGTGCAGTTTTTTTCATCTTTCAGTGGAGATCCGTATTAACGCAGTTCGTAATTCAGAAATAAGAATTAACGTGTATTTAAAGATTTTTGTATTTAAAAAATTCTTTTGAAAAAAACCGTTTTTTTTTAATAATAAAAATTCAGTACTGTACGGAAAGTTTTTATGCAGCAATTTAATCGCCGGCAAATGAAAGCCGATACTTTTTATATTTTACGAGAAACTCGACTTTACGATACGCTTTAATTAATAGTTTTAGTACTTTTTATCTAACCGTGTCTCTTTGAAATGCCGCGCAGATTTGGCGTCAGAGTTCAATTTATATTCCGTTCATTTTCCACATAACGTAGATTCAATAAACGATCCTGTAAAGCACGAGCACAGCTTCGTTGAATGGTAGCAAATACATCTCTTCTTTCTCCATCGATTTTCGTTCTACGTTCTGCGGAATAAGATCCTTCGGGAGATCCTCGGGTAACGCATACACGTCTCAGGTACGTTTTTCGCGCGGATAAAAGCACGGAAATAAGCTGCGGATGTGATATGTGCGAAAAAAATTTGAGCTGTCACGAGCACGAATCAGAAGTATATGCTGGCACACTCTACTGAATTCTGTGCATCTTAATATTATGATTCTCACGGGAAGTGATAGCATGCGCTTATAATAATTGCTTTAACAGTTTGCAAAATACGTCAGTTTTATCGTAAATATAAATTTTTTCTGCTCTTACCATCAAATCGTAAAGCTAAAATATATTTATCGGTTATTTTTTATTTTACAAAAAAATCTCGAAAAAAGAAATTTCCTTAAAAAGTTTTTCTAAGAAAATTATAAAGGAAACCCAAAAGCTTTAAAACAGTATATTTCTTTATTAATAACTTTTCTGCTTTGTTTGTTAAACATATTTATAGTTAGTTAAATATATATATATATATATATATATATGTTCATAGAGAACTCTTTTGTATTCATTATATAGTTCTCCATCAAAAGGCAATGGGCAAATCATCAGGGATACGGGTGTGGAGGATCTCGTCGTGAAGCTATGTATCGTTTGTATCGTCATTCACTCGACCTCGCCTTGCGTGCGTTGCAGCAACATATCGTGCCACGTTGTGTCTGCACCGGAAAACCAATCAGAGTGCAATTTTAGATCGTTTTAAGCTTCTTTTTTAGAATGAACTCCTTCATTGATAGGATAGTGTAATATACGGAGGAAATACATATTTTCTATAGTTAGTGTAATTTAACAAAAAGATAAATGACTAATCCTAGAAATGAGGCATTATCATCGTAATCACATTACATATGTGATTAATGCAACATTTTTTCCGATTAAGTAAGATAGACTATTTTCGGAGTTAGTGGTCGCTTGTCTTTTTTCACTCTCATTCCATGAACGGGTTCCCGGCTCATTCCCCGCTTTTATAATCGAACTTAAGCAAATTTTGCTATTAAAAATAAAATTGTGTAAAAAGTCGGCGAAGCCGACGTGACGTCTCCGGAGCAATAACGAGGAAAATTACTTTGAAGATTTTACAGGGATAAGCGGCAAGAAAAAAAACGAGAAATAATGCTTTTACAAGGCTGCCTCAATCGATTTTTGACTCAACAAAAATTTATTCGGCAAAGAGCAACATTTTTACAACGAAAATTCGAATTTACATTTGAATCTATTTTTTATTTTATATTTACATATATGAATCTGCGATCTATGTACGTCGTACCTGTAATTTAAAAAAAGTCCAGTACTGTCTTCCAGTAATTTCTTTATCGCACTTAAGAAGAAAACATTAATAAAATTAAGCTCATTAACAATTTACTTAATATTGTAATATTATATAAATATTATTTAAAGATATTATATTAATATTTAAGTATATGTGGATGCATGTTTAACTTATCAATTTAATTATTTTTTTAATAATATGAAATCTTAAGAAATATTTAGATTTTACGAAAAATATAAAATTTTGAAATTTTACTTTATTGTATAATAAAATTTGTAAAATTTTATGATACTCTCTAAAAGACTCTAAGCGAAAAGTATCAATGAGCAATAAATGCGTCAAACTAGAATAAAATATCATTCTCGATATCTGAAATAATATTTCAGTTACAGTGCTAGAAAAATAATTTCGTAAAAATATGTTATGTACTTGTATCAAAGCAATCTGCGTTCAAAAAAAGTTTCACTCTTTGTTCCTCTTTTCACAACTTGTAGTTTATGAAAGTTGCCTTGTTAGCGTACTTCCGGCGAATAAAAAGAATATCCTTATGCTCTCTGCCTGCAACTGCTTCAGTTCGTCGTAATTACCGCAACGGATGATAAATGACAAATTGCAACTTCGAGTATGTATTGCTCGCGTTGCCCGAGTTGTTCGCGTTACTCGAGTTACCTGCGTATATAACCGTTGAATCATAAAGATGGAGAGCATCCCAGTCGTCCATTTCCGTCGTTCGAGTGAGAAATTCCGGAACACTCATAACACAATTAGGGCGTGCACCGTAATAGCGTGGCCGAGAAAGAAATTTCTTCAACGTTGCAGACCGGAATTGCAACGGGCACGATAAGAGAGAAAGAAAGAGAGAGAGAGAGAGAGAGAGAGAGAGAGAGAGAGAGAGAAGGGAGAAAGAGAGATAGAAAAGGCACAGTTACCTGTGAAACGGAGCTGCTAGCTCGCCTGGAATCGGCCCAGGCGTTCGTTCCATATCCTAGATTGACCTGTGCGCCACCACTTCCGCCCGATCTGACACTTCCCGAGCTCACTTCTCTTTGGCGATAAGGCGAGGAACTTCGGTTTCTCGTGCTTCCTGGACATAAGTGCAAATATTTGAATTTATCCGACTGCCTTTCAAAATTCTTGTGCGAGAAACATCTCGCAAAATTCTTGCATGATATCCCATGAATATTTATGAAAACACGATGAAGACGACTCGCGCTGGCGAAAAAATTGCAAAATAGTATGTGATATACTTCGAACTTATACTGATATTTTATAAAAGATATTTTTACTACTTGCATCGATTTGTAGTTTTTTTTCTGTGACCGTGGGATGTATTCTCAAATTCTACATGTGAATTACAATTCGTGTACAATTAGATTGTCAAAATTTTTTGTGCAAATTTTACTTGCCATATTTTCTGAATAGACGAAATTTTGTGTGTAGTATTTAATTTATTTTTACGTTTGAACTTTTTGTGATTATATTATTCTGATTTGTAGTTTTTGACTCTCCTCGTTTTAACACGTGTGCAACTAATGAATACTACCTATACAATTACAAACAATGACAAACGACACGCCAATTAACAATGTTAGTGCACAATTTAATTTATATTTTACTTTTGCACGAATTTCGCTTGTTGTAAAGAGACATCATGCAAATTTAGGCGATGAGATATCTTTGTCAACAAGCTTCCGTTTAATGCACACTGCTTCACGTGATAAATCCGCACTTTCAATTTACAGAATACGAATCCCATCTGCCGGAGAGATTTCGATTATTGCGACATTCCTCGTCACAAAATTTATCGACTTCGTTGATGGCGGTAGCTCCGTAAACAAGTCTTGTCATATCGATTTTGGAGATGACAATTATATGGAGAAGGCGAACGAATTTAAACGATAAGACCCATAAAAAACGATTTAATACGTACATTACTCATGAGGAAGTTCGGACATTCGCATAAATATCGAATGATCATGTAAAAAGTTAAGATTTTATAAAACAGCAATTGTGTTATTTTTTAAATATATAGTAGATTATTTGTACACATACTAACAATTGCAAAAGCTTTATAAATTAGTTTTAATTTTGTATGTCAAAAAATATTGTCTTTACTTCAGTAGAACATTGATAGCATAATCGATAAATTTAAAAAATTTGCTCAGAGAACACAAATGTGGGCTCATGCTGTGTTGTATATTGCCAACCTATCCTCATACAATAGATTGAGGATAGATTAGCAAAAGCTTTATAAATTATTTTTAATTTTGTATATTAAAAGCAAATTTTTGAAGTTTACCGATTATACTATCAATGTTCTACGAAATAAAGGTAAAACATTTTGGCATATAAAATTAAAAATAATTTATAAAACTTTTGCAATTGCTAGTATGTGTACACAAGTAATCTAATATATTTAAAAAATATATTAAAAAAATAATACAATTGCTGTTTTATAATGTCTTAATTTTTTACATAATCATTCGATAAAATTTATGAGGATATCCGAACTTCCATGAGCGGTAATGTATTTGCATAATACATTATTATACTTACGAAATTAGAACAATTGTAAAATTATATTATGAATTATTTATTGTATATTTGCATTTTTACTGTTTCAGAATATTCAAGGAGAAATTCGTGCTTTGACTGGTTGATCTCGCCTGAGAGCGCGCACGCAATCTCTCTTGCATCGCAACCGCGCGAAGTGGGTAAGTAGGCATTATGTATCAGACGCATATTTCAATCTCGTGACCGGTAGTGATTTAATGTAGCTGCTAACGTTAATAAACATCATGTGCACGTGCAACAAAATCAGGCCAATTTGCGCGACCGAAACATAACTTTTTCTCGCGTTAATTATCGCTGGGATAAATTCCTCGTATTTACCTCATGTTTCGATTTCTTGTGGTTGCAGCCCCACAAGAATCACGTCGATAAAAGAGCGGTCTTAGCATGCGGAGTTGTTAAGTTTCTTATGGATTTTATCGCATTGGCGGAATATATTAGTGGTGAATTATCACCGCAAGATACATACATATCAGCATGTGCATATATCTATGATTGTGGTAAACTAATTTGCATAGATCGACTTAAGAAGTTTAATACTACTTTATCAACACTGTATGTGGATTTTCTAACTGTTAATAGTAATTTGGCTCACGATATGTTCAAACTTAATAATCTGCACACATTTGTCAAAAATGTGATCCGTGATTTATTGCAATCGATATAACCGTCACGATAGAAGCTGAATTTTTACGAGGAAGAAATTAATAATTTATATATTAAATCAAATATAAATATTAGTACAAAATCGTACCAACAGAAATTATTTTTATATTATTTAGTACTTGAAAGGGATAGTTTTATTGAAGTATCTAAATACAGATCTGAAAATAATTTTGGGCCATCAAAATAATTATGTAAAATGCTCAAACTGATTGATAGGATGTCAAAACTTTTTGCAACATTACTCGTTATGTTTGAGATTCTATATTGTAAAAAATAAAATGTTATAATTTTAACTTAAAGACATATGGATTTTCTGAGACATGCAAAAATCCATACGTCTTTAAGTTAAAATTATAACATTTTATTTTTTACAATGTATAATGTAATTATTTTAGTTCAAAATATTATTTTTATATAGCTATCTAGCTAAATTTACTTCAATAAAATCTTCTTTCTGTATATTTTGCTGTACTTTAATTTTGAACGTCACGTATTATACTTGTGATGCAATAATACTATTGAGAGATTGATGTGAAGTTCGAAGATACTTTGCATTCGTCTGACCTGATTAAATCGTAATAAATCAACCGTGCGAGGATACAGGGGAAATAGGGACCTATCAATTGTTGTTTCTTAATGAAAGCTTTGCGCTGGAATTGACATCGTATCGACTTGTCGATATTATTTTACATTTCTTGGCAGATCCGTACCTTCCGTGTGTCACGCTTACGTTATTCCGAGGCGCGAGAGTCTATTGCATCCGTCGCAGGATTTCAGTGAGAAATATCGGATGTGTAATATCGTGTGCAATCGACACGCGCGAGAATGTATCACCCGGCGACCAATTTCCGTCATTCGAGATATATTATACGTGTCTATCGCACTCGATGCCTTGAACACGGGAGAAATGAACGAAAACTAATCGGCCTCTCCGGAGATCTGACGTCAAGTTGTACAGTAATGAGCGTCAAATTGCCATTACATTCCCTAAGGAGAGAAGATACTTGCTGCCTCGAGGTAGTCTCAACCTGTAAATGCGGGGACGTTAAGGAAACGTTTGCATGGAATCTTGTTGGTGAATATTTTATGGCTTGTCTTTATATAAAACAGCTTTTCTTATAATTGCTCGAGCAGAAACTAAATAAAAGCGTCGACTATTTTTAATTTTTATTTTGATATAAAAGCAACGATTATTTTTAATGTTTATTTTGGTATGCAACACATGATAAAAATACTCGATCCCCGAGTATAAGGTTATTATTATTTTTATCAAATGTCACGCTTTTATCAAAACTCGCTTTTCCAGCGGTTTCTTGTTAGTCGTAATTGTAATTTCTCGAGTCAATAACTGAACGAGCAATTGTTTTATTCTGTTATGTATAATTGACATGTCATGCATGCAAGCATATTATTGGCATGATTTAACCGCATTTGCGGCAAACGCAAACGTTCCTTTGCACATTGCATTGCGTTTCACCGTGACGCTATAATTTCGTAGATTACATCTGTATTTCGATGCACATCACTGCGGTTTAAATAAGTCCAAGGACCACATTTTCGCGATAGTTCCGTATACGCATCAGTCGCAATTCGCGGAGACAAGTTTCCAATCCTAATATCCATAGTACTCATTTATTTTTAGTAGAAAAAGTAATATATAACTCGAAGCTTAATAGCTAGTTTTTAATAGCAATCTTAACGGTAATTGTTGCTAGATGTTAAAATAAAAAAATAACAAAATATGATATATTTTATCCTATATGATCCTTCCAAGATAGTTTTCTATTGTATTTCAATGACTCAGTAAAAAATTTCAAAAATCTTAAATTCTTACCCTGATCTGCGGAAGCTCTTCTAGGATCTTGCAAGCCCAGGTTGCCTCTCGGCGCCCTTCTGTCTTGATGTCCTCCGAGACTACCCCTAGGACTTCTGTTGATTCCCTCAGGCCCGATGCTTCCTCTGGGACTTCTGTTTTCGTCGTCGTTAATAGCTCCGAGAGAGCCTTTTGAATGTCTTTCGACGTCGTTCATGCCTATGCTTCCGCGTGGCGATCGATTTGTCTGATCATGCGGCGCGATCGATCCTCTCGGGCTTCTATTGCTGCTCTCCGGACATATCGATCCACGTGGAGACCGATTCGCATCCGTCGCTATCGATCCTCTAGGAGATCTGTTGGGATCAGGTGCGATGGAGCCACGAGGACTCTGATTCAGACACTCCGAGACTATCGAACCGCGTGGACTTCTATCTGGAACCTCCATAGGCGTGATATTGCCTCTGGATATTCTGTGCAATTCCGGACATATCGAGCCACGTGGACTTCGGTCAAAATCCAAATTTGCCATACTGCCTCGCGGACTTCTCGTCGTGTCCGGTACTAACGAATGTCTGGAACTACGACTGGCGGCCACGATCGCGTTACCATTTTCCGGTAAGAGGGATATTCTAGAGCCGCCAATCGCCACCATACTATTCCGTGGACTCCGATTATAGGCCACATCCGGCACCAGAGAATTTCTCGGGCTAAGTGCCGAGTCCGGCACCAGAGAGTGACGCGGACTAAGAGAGACTTCTGGCGTCAAGCTGTTTCGCGGTGACCGCATCATATCGGGTACTAAACTATTACGTGGGCTCCTGCTCGAGTCCGGTATTAGGGAGCCTCGCGGGCTTCTGCAGTAATCGTCAGGTATCAGAGAGTTTCGCGGGCTGCGGCTCGCCTCGGGCGCCAGGGAGTTGCGGCCGGTACCATACTGTTCGGGATCCGGCAGGATTCTACGACAGACTCCCTGAAATAAAACGTCATAAAGCATTATCTATTTAATTTTTAACAGAAGGAATAATTGTTAGAGCAAGAATTAATTTTTAATCGTATATGAAATTTTTATAAAAGAGACTTTCTTTTTCCTTTCACGTAAAAGATGTTCATCAAGAATGATAATAAGCTCGTAATTTCAGGAATTGGGTTATTTTTCTTTTTACAAGTGTTTAATTTCTAGTTATTTAAGTTAATTGATTTTTCTGATTTTACTTGGAAATTTTTGAATGTTGGAGATATATTAATATTATACGCATCCATATCTCTGCAATATATCTAATGTGTTTAATTAGCATAGGAATTAACGCGGAAATAAATTTACATTCGCATATGGAAGTAAGCGCTACACGCTCGCAAAACATGTTAAAATACTCGATCGAAGTAAACGTATTTTAATCATTTTAGCGATTGCTGTCCAAAGCCAACCGATAACTTCCTAAACGCATGTCTATCATCTACTAATGAATAACATGTGATAGCAATCCATCTGTACTGAACATTTCATGGCCTCAAAATTTCGTGGATAAACTGATGTATACACAACATGCGTGACAAAAAATTTTTGGTTTCATCGATGAATATACGCGGTGCTCATATCGATCGAGTACAAATGTCAAACGCCTGTACACTCGAGTATCCCTCGAGTAATTGAATATTTCGTATAACATTGCGTAGCCTGAAGGGAATAAAAAAAAAAACAGAAAAAGAGAACGAAAATCTGCTGTATATTTCAGGCTTGAAGCTCGGTTGACTGAGAATTTCAATTATTTGGAATTATTTTTTACGCTTTATGACTCTATGCGATCACCAGTAAAACTGTTCATCAAATCAAATTACTTAAATCGTTATTTTAAAAATATTAAACCAAATCTTTATACATCTTCCCGAAATGAATGAATTTTTAGCATTTATGTGTTTAACCTCATAACAAATTGAAATAATTGTTGTATAGGCAAGAAATTCATGTTTTATGTTACTATATTAAACTGTATATTAAAAATAATAAAATAATAACGATTTGAATATATATTAAGAAATTATACTAAAAATATAAGAGGGTGAATACTAACTTCGTCGGGAGAGTCGCTCTCGGTATCCAGAGCAATATTCGGCACTATGCTACCCCTAGGCGACCGCTGCCTTTCCATCGTTCCGCCAGGGCTACTTGGTGGTAAGATGAGAGGTTTCTCAGTCGCTACGCTCGCTCGTCGACCTCGCATCGTCGAAGATGCCGGCTGACTTGAATTTACCACGTTTGGCGACGCTCGCCGGCGTCGCGACGAAGCGCTTCGATGTAACATCACGGCGATGTTCTCTCATCCTTTTGATACAAAGCATTTCTCATCTCATCATTCGCTGAATATTTTGTTAAAAGCATTTGTAAAAATTATATTAGTCGACAAAATTTCGCTGCTTTTATGTTAATTTGATCTAACAATATTTTTCTCATAGTATTTTTTATTTTGATTTTAAATTTGTTTGCCAAATTTATGAGGAGATTATAAAGATTTTTTAAATAACATATATTTAAAAATTATCTCATCTACTCTTAGGTACAAATAAATGATGTACAGGGAATAACTCTAATGAATTCAACAGATTTTTTATTTATTACAAAGACTTAAGACAGAACTAAATTATTTTAATTAAGAAAAACGAGCTTTTATTATCAAAATGTGTAAGTTTTTAAAAAGAGATATGTTACAAAAAATTAGAGCTTACAGGACAAATTTTAACCTTATTTTCAGAATTAACGTAAAAAAATACAATAAAAGAATTAGCGGAAGTTATTAATTTAACAAACTCATTAATGACCAGTATTACTATAGAATCAGTATTAATTTTTAATTTATATTAATATCAAATCACATTGAAAAGTTTATTAAATTTTAGTACATATTTCTTTGAATAGTACTAAGTCATAGATTTACAGTAAATAAATATCTATTTAGTAAAAAAAAATAGTTAAATCAAATGATTTTTGTATCAAATATATGTTTAGTAAATATTTACTTAGAAATATTCAAATAAATATTTATAAAAATTTTGTACTTTTATGCTATTTGTTAAATTGTGTATTTTTATGCTATTTATTAAAATTTTTTTTCAGCATTTCTAAAATACGGAAAATGTGGCTCAATGTTAAAGTAACAATGAAGTAAACTATGGTAACTTGAAAAATATATTTAAAAAATATATAATAGTAGTAACTTGTGAATTTCCAATGTGAGTTTCTGAGGGAAATATCTCATTTAAAAATTAAAAGCACATCTTTTGCAGCCACGATAAAATGTTTTACTTTGAAGATCATGTATCTTTAACATACGCAAAAATGTTATCTCCATCTTTGAGAAGCTAATATTGTGTCTTTAGAAGTTTAAAGAAGCAACAAAACTCTTTAAATTTTTCCCATGTTTCTTTCTCGCGTGGTACATTAAAAGGATAGACACATTGCAATAGAATTACTAATTTTAATTGCTTGAAACTACGTTTTTCTCTTGACAATACTCAAAAAGTTATAACAAGTCGATGGTTTACTTATATGAAAGAAATATATAACATATTATACTAATCGTATTCATGATATAAAGAGTGTGTATATATATATACAAGCTAGCGTCCATTGTACATGTATATACATGTATACTTAGTAATTTAATAGTACTGTTAAGCAGTGATACTTAAACAACGCTAACTGGAAGAATAATCCGGCTGGAAATATAAGCCCATCTTAATCGTCTCTTCAAACGACTGGCTGTGTGCATAAGACT
>NW_017305474.1:313114-314029 GCF_001594115.1 Trachymyrmex septentrionalis
GCGATAATACGGCTCTAATTGATTCGTGACTTCTCAAGACTGTATTTAAGACAATCTTAAATATAAGATTCGACTATAAATATCGGCCACAGTTTATTTAAAGATGGAACAGTCGGTCCATATTCTTTTATTTTTTATTATGAATATGTTCAATAGACTCGCAAATTATCGAAAAATAATCGGAATTATGAATTTTTCAAATTGACAAATATTAATATATATATCGGTTGAAATATATAATAAATATATCGGAGAGAAATATTAATTTCAAATTTTGCGCTAAACACTATTTGAATATCGATAACTAACGGTACAAGCATAGAAATAATTTCTCTTTTACACACACACACACACACACACACACACACACGCGCGCGCGCGCGCGCGCGCGCGCGCGCGCATAGTCCATTGCCTTCCGAAGAACAATACAGAAATTTTTACAGAAATTAAACGTCAGATTTTATACTTATATTTTATCTTATACTTATATCTATATTGTCATTACAGAAATTGCTGGAAATAATTACAAAGTACTTCTAGTAGCAACAGAAGTATCATACACGAAGATTTTAAAATGTCCCCATAAATAAAAATCCAAAGGATTCGGAAAACATGCAGGCTGCATTATTGCTACGTAATTGTATTATCACTACGTATAAAAAAATACGAAATACTCCGAGAATTTTTGAACGTCTTTGACAGTCCATGCGACGTCGATGCGAAGCATGCATCGATACGGAAGGAAATCATTTCCAGTAATTTTTATAATGAAAATATAGATAAATATAAGTATAAAATAAAAAAATGTTTATAACTTGGAAAGGAAGCTTTTCCGAACTCATGTTTATATGACTTTATTTCATCCTTACAATGAGTGGAATATGCTCTTAGAGTTTGACCAACTATTTCTGAACC